>NW_021703770.1:27539691-27574232 GCF_005190385.1 Monodon monoceros | reverse complement strand
CCTTTCTTTCTTTCTTCCTTCCTTCCTTCCTTCCTCCCTCCCTCCCTTCCTCGCTCCCTCCCTTCCTTCCTTCTTCCTTCCTTCCTTCCTTCTTTCCTTCCTTCCTTCCTTTCAACGTATAAGATCTACTCTCTTAGAAACGCCAAGAATACAATATGGTATTGTTAACTGTAGTCACCATGTGGTATCTCATAAGAAAAAAACAACAGCCATGTTTTATTTGGTATCATATTTTGCACCGAACACATATCTGAGGATTTTAATCTGCCACATTATATTTTTTGTTTATTTTCTTTTAGATTCCACACATAAGTGGACCATATAGTATTTGTCTCTCTCCATCTGACTTATTTCACTTAGCATAATGCCCTCAAGGTCCATCCATGTTGTTGCAAGTGCCACGTTATTTTTTAATACAAACAAACCAAACTAGGAGGGAATTATGAAAAAAGTTGACTGATATGATGGCTAAATTCACATTAAAGTAAAATTCAAGAATTCTGATTTCTTTCTCTCAATTTATATAATAACGTAAGGAGCCTCTTAAAAAACATAGGCTGTGAGCTAGAACATTACTTTTAGCTAAGCTTCCTTGGCCTCATCATATGGGTAAAACAGAAAAATATATATCCTTCTTCAGTTTACCTCTCCTACCTTTTAAGATTTTCCATGGCAGGTTCTATTCAGTTCTCACAATTTCTGTGAGCTCCCACCACCCGAGCCTGGACCTTGTGTTTTATCTCTATAAGCTGTGATGTAACCAATTCCTCCTACACTCATTAAACCACCTTCTTTACACACAGGACATGCACGTGGACTTATCTACCTATGATCCAGTTCCCAGAGTTCTCAAACTAGCTGTCTTGGTGCCAAGTCAAGGAAACTCAGCAGAGATAGAACAGTGAACTTTTCTTTCATAATGGCCCCCACTCCCTAGTCTCCCAACGCACTGAATCGTCTACCTATCACCAAAAGCACAAAAACCTGAGGGTAAATGTCTATTATTACGAAGTGCTGATGGTTTTCCTCTCCCACATCTATATTGCATTTCTTTCTCTCCACCTTCATTAATTAAGGTGTGCTTAAATCCCATCTTGATCACTGTACTTTACTTTTTAAAAAATTCAAATTCTGGTACCAGCTCATTATTATTAATTATCAGTGTTTTCTCTTCATTTTGGAAAACATGACATTCTCCACTTTGGTGCCTCGCACTGTTTCCAGTTACACTTTTCAATGAGTCCCACTTTTCTAAAAGCAGGATGGATACAGCAGAGAGTGCGTATATGAGATACAGATTTATAAAAGAAGTGCTTACACAGAATTGGTCAGGATTCTCCCACTGCAAGTGACAGATAAAAATAATTGAAACTGTTTTACGTTAAAAAAATAAAACTTTATGCATGGCTATCCAGAGGCTCAAACAATATTAACTGAACTCCAATTTACTCTATCCATCTTTCAGTTTTGCTTCTTTCTGTGTTGGCTCAAGTCTCAAATACTTTCTTTTCCTCATGGTTGCCACCAACTTCAACTTACAATTTACCTTCTCAAGATTCTACCCAATGATTCCAATAAATGTCTTAAAATGGAGTCTCATAGCCTCTGGTTGGGACACATGCTTATTCCTGAGCTCACCACCATGACCAGGTGACCTCAGTGATCTAATTGGCCATATCTTTGTTATATGCCACCTCTTGCATCTAAGGGTGGAGACATCATCTATAGAACCATATGGACTAGAGTGGAGAAGGGGTGACTTTTAAAAGATTAGAATACTATTCAGAGAACCCAAAACTAGTAGATATAAACTATATATGAGAGGAAGAAAAGCATACAGATATTATATCAATAGGGAGAATATATAAAATACACACAAATAATCATGGAGCTCAGTATATCATGACATAGTCTTAGAAATATTTGACATTAGGCAGTAATTATAGAGTAATCCTTATTTTTTTCAAATACATAATATTTAGGGTTATTTGGAGAGTCACCAAAAAGTAGATGAAAGAATTTTCCATCAGGCCCTCTCTAACAAGTGTTCAATTATTTTTTTCAAGAACCAGTGATCCCTTTCCCTCTAGATATGGGCAAAAAAGGCAGATTACCTCAAAGGAACAGGCATATTCATAGTAAGCCTCAGGATGATGTCCAAACTCTTCATTATTATACATTTTTTTCTGTCCTTACCTGTAAATATCTTTCAAAACTCTCATTAATGGAATACTTAACTTCCTAATATATGTACTAATAACAAGAAATGTATGAAAGAAAAATGGATAACAAAAATGAGTATTACAATCTATAATTTAAATCTCTTTCAGGTGTACTTTGTTGGCCACAGGCAAAAGCAATTAAAGTTCACAATCCTGTGCAGAAGCTGCTTTCCCTGAAGATGGATAAAATCAGCAAAGTTGTAATTAGAGTAGGTTGAGAAAGGCAGCTATGCTTAATGTTGAGAAAAGTGCTCCAGACCAAGAAACAATTGCACCTTGTGGAGAAATAATTGGATCATGTATAATGACTGGTGACCAAGAAATATCCAACATTGTTTAGGAAAAACAACTGGTCTACATATACAGAGACCTGGCTTCTGGTCCTGATTTATTAATTTGCTATGTGATATTGGCTAAGGACTTTACCTCTGTGGGCTTCAGTTTTCTCATCCTTAAAATGTTTGCGTGTGCATGTGTGCATATGATTTCTGTTTTCTAAGTTCACTTCCAAGTACTGAGATTCTACAGTCCAGTGGGATGAGGAGAGATAAAGACACATGGATAAGGAAAGTATTTTGAGAACCTGTACAATTGCATTATGGCAGTTGCTGTACTGCTAAAATAAATACTGCAGAAGGGTTCCATGCCTGGGAGTAGAATGACATCAACAACACTGGCAGCCAGGATCACCAAGAAATGATGCAGGGAGGGGAGAGTACCCTGAGCCCACCTCCTCCCACAGGCACACCAAAATTACAACTATTTGTAGAGCAAATATTGATGATAAAAGCCCAGAAGACTAGCAGAAAAGATCTTCTACATCTAAAGGTGTAAAGAAGGAACCACCACAACATGGGTAGGAGGGGGTAGAGACAAGGTATAGTCAAGACCCATACCCCAAAGTGGGTGACCCACAAATGGGAGGATAATTACAACTGCAAAGTTTCTCACCAAGGGGCAAGGGATCTGAGCCCCACACGAGGGGGGAAATAGAGACTCCACTCTTACAGGGTGCACACAAAATCTCACACATTCCAGGACCCATGGCAGAAGCAGTAATTTGAAAGAAGCCTGGGTCAGAACCACCTGCTGATCTTAGAGAACCTCATAGAAAGGCAGGAGGCAACTGGAGCTCATCCTGGGGACACAGACACTAGCAGTCGCCATTTTGGCAGTCTTGTTCTACCATGAGGACACTGGTGCTGGTGAGTGTCACTTTGGAATCCCCCTTCTAGCTTATTAGTTCAGGGACCAGGCTCAACCCACCAGCAGTCCAGCTGCCTTAAGGCCCTCTGTGCCCTCTGAACTCAACAATGAAATTTGTAAAGTTGCAGGATACAAAATTAATATATAGATCTGTTGCATTCCTATACACTAACAACAAACTATCAGAAAGCAAAGTTAAGAAAACAATTCCATTTACAAATACATCAAAATTTAAAAATACCTAGGAGTTAACCTAACTAAGGAGGTAAAAGACCTGTACTTGGAAAACTATAAGATACTGATGAAAGAAATTGAAGATGACACAAACAGATGGAAAAATATACCATGTTCAAGGATTGAAAGAATAAATACTGTTCAAATGACCCTACTACCAAAGGTAATCTACAAATTCAATGCAATTTCTATCAAAATAACAATTGCATTTTTTATGGAACTAGAACAAATAATTTAAACTTTGTATGGAAACACAAAAGACTCTGAATAGCCAAAACAATCTTGTGAGTGAAGAGCAAAGCTGAAGGTATCACATGCTCTGATTTCAAACTATCCTACAAAGCTACAGTAGTCAAAACAGTATGGTACTGGCACAAGAACAAACACACAGATCAATGGAAAAGGATAGTGAGCCCAGAAATGAACCCACACTTATATGGGCAATTAATCTACAACAAGGAGGCAAGAATATACAATGGGGAAAATACAGCCTCTTTAATAAATGGTGTTGCGAAAACGGGATAGCTACATCCAAAAGAATCAAACTGGATTACTCTCTCACACCATGCAAAAAAATAAATTAAAAATAAATTAAAGACTTAAATATAAGACCTGGATCCATAAAACTTCTAGAAGGAAACATAGGCAGTAAGCTCTTTGGCATTGGTCTTAGTAAATTATTTTTTGGATATATCTTCTCAGGCAAAGGAAACAAAAGTAAAAATAAATAAACGGGACTACAAAAAACTAAAAAACTTTTGCATAGTGAATTAAACTATCAACAAAATGAAAAGGCCACCTACTGATTGGGAGAAGTTATTTGCAAATGATATATCTGATAAGGCGTCAGTATCCAAAATATACAAAGAACTCGTAAAACTCAAAAAAACAAACAACCTAATTACAAACGGGCAGAGGATCTGAATAGACATTTTTCCACAGAAGATATACAGATGGCCAACAGGAGCATGAAAATATGCTCAATGACACTAATCATCAGGGAAATGCAAATCAAAACCATAATGAGAAACCTCACACATATCAGAATACACCATATCGAAAAGACAAGAAATGGCGAGTGTTGGAAAGGATGTGGAGTAAAGGGAACCCTACTGCACTGTTATTGGAAATGTAAATTGGTACAGAAACTATGGACAACAGTATGGAGATCCCTCAAAAATTAAAAATAGAACTACCATCTGATCCAGCAATTCTACTCTGGGTATTTAACCAAAGAGAATTGAAACATTAATTAGAAAAGATTTATGCGCCTCTATGTTCATTGCACCATTATTTACAACAGCCAAGGTACAGAAACAACCTAAGTGTTCATCAATAGATGCACGGATAAAGAAGATGTGGTATATACAAACAATGGAATATCAGCCACAAGAAAGAATGAAATATTGCTATTTGCAACAACATGGTTGGACCTAAAGGGTATCATGCTAAGCGAAATAAGTGAGACAGAGAAAGTCAAATACTGTATGATTTCATTTATATGAATCTAAAAAACAAAACAAATGAACAAACATAAAGAAATAGAAATAGAGTTTTAGATACAGATAGCAAACAGGTAGTTGCCAGAAGAGAGGGGGATGTGGGGATAAAAAAGAATAAGTGAGGGAGATTAAAAGGTACAAACTTCCAATTGTCAGATAAATGAATCATGGGTATGAAATATAGTGTGAGGAATATAGTCAGTAATTATGTAATATCTTTGTACGGTGTCAGAGTGTAACTAGACTTATTGTGGTGATCATTTTGAAATGTATAGAAAGAGCGAATCACTATGTTGTGCAACAGGAACTAAGATAGGTTGTAGGTCAGTTATACGTCAAAAACAAGCAAACAAACAATTAGAAAAAGAGATTAGATTAGTGGTTACCAGAGGCAGGGATGGGGGAATGGGGATTGGATGAAGGCAGTCAAAAGATAGCAATACTAACTTCCAGCTATAAGGTAAATAAGAACTAGGGATGTAATGTACAACACGATGATTAACCCTGCTTTATGTCGTATTTGAAAATTAAGAGAGTAAATCCCAAGAGTTTTTACCACAAGGAAAAAAAGTTTTTCTTTAATTTTGTACCTGTATGAGATGATGGATGTTCACTAAACTTATTGTGATAATCATTTCATGATGTATGTAAATCAAACCATTATACTGTACCCCTTAAACTCATATGGTGCTGTATGTCAATTATATTTCAATAAAACTGGAAGGAAAAAAAAAATGACTCAGGGAGAAGGTAAGCTCTCCCTCTCAAGTGCACATGGTCCAACATAAGAAGAGAGTTGGACAGCTGGAGAAGGCTGGTGATTGACATGGCCACACGTGAAACTCCTTTCCTAGAAACTAAACTGTTCCTAGAACTAACCCCATCCAGCAACGTGATTGTAGCAAGGAGCAACCTGGCCTCAGTTACTAGATCAGTAGTGGGCTCATGAGCCAAAGTGGACTAGAGAAGCCTTTCCTCAGAAATCTGAATATGGCATAAGCAACTTTTCCCTTTTGAATGGCTGACCTTATAAGCCTTGGAATATGTTAATGGTCATGACTTCCACCATATGGTCAAGATAACAAGAAACCAGAAAGGAAGCGAGAAGGATCAAGTGGATATTCAGAAATGTGAATAGTTGAGAGACAAATCCCTGCTGGTTGTGAAATTCCTCTTCTAATTCTTCTTGAGACCCAGTGGCATTCCTGTCCTGGGGTTCTATAAGACTCCCCAGTATAATTTTAAATTATTATTAATCAATCATTTCTTTCCTTAAGTTAATTGGAATTCATTCGAACTCTTACCAGCTGGTGGTAGCTGGAGTCAAACACGTGTTTGATCATAAGCTAAGCTTTTACTATTTACTGTAACTACTGGGGTTTTTTGTTGAATTATTAGATATTCAGTATTAAAAATAGATTGTTTTCTTTAATGCCCCTACATATTATGAAGTGGCCAATATCCCCTTTGTACAGATGAATAAACTGACTGATGTTTGTTTTTGTTACTCATCCTGAATCAGACAGCTATTTAGTGGTGAGGCCACTTTCTAATAGACTTCCCTTAGCTAACTGATCCATTTAACCTCAGGCATATGGTTTTAGCCACTAATTCATAAGGTTAGGTTAGATGATTTGCTAGTGGGAAATCTGATACAGAGAAAGTGTACAAAATACTGATTTTCC
The DNA here is from genome assembly GCF_005190385.1 of Monodon monoceros. Classification (NCBI taxonomy): domain Eukaryota; kingdom Metazoa; phylum Chordata; class Mammalia; order Artiodactyla; family Monodontidae; genus Monodon; species Monodon monoceros. The sequence continues at coordinate 27,567,383 of NW_021703770.1, read as the reverse complement.
TAATACTTTTCAATTTTCCAGAAAATCAATATAATTCTGGGGTAGGAATAGAGATAAGAGGAGAGACTGGTGGGTGATTAGGGAGCCTGTTATCAAAACGTATCTTGTTATGTCAGATCTCTGTAATTCTAAAAACTGGAGACTCATGGAATTGCGAAGGGAAAGGAAATTATGTAAGAGCTAGTCATTTAGAAGCGAAGTCTGTGTATCATTTGGCTGGTATTTACCAGTGCCAGAGGTCAAAAGCTACCACTTCAAGCATTAGTGGATTCTCCCTCAATGAATTTCTCCCAGGCTGCAGGACTATATAACTCTTCTCAAGTCTAGCAGGGTTGCTTTCACAAGTATTTTTAATCACAAACATTCGGTTGGCCACAAACACATTCCTGTACAATTCCTTCATCGGTGCCTTCTTAAGAGTGAACTGAACTGTTAACTTACTTTTAAACAAAACGGAATAGTTGAAATGTCTGACTGCTTCCTATCAGTATAAAAAAATATGAATTTGTACAAACAGCTGCAACTCGTTCAGTAAGATTAAGTTTTACCCAAAGAAGGACAAAAAAAAAGTTGTCTGTAACAAGGGAAGATTAATGTTCTCAATGGAAAGAAATGAATATACCCACAGCTTTTTAATGTTGGCTAACATAAAAATGGCTTTGAAGATTAAATGAAGAACATCCTTTCTATTGTGATTCATCTTATTTCCAGGTGATTAGTAGAGTCAGACCATAAAGATTGTAAAATTACTAAAGAAAATGGAGGAGTAGGATTTGGAGTACCCTACAAAAATTCAACAGCAGTAACTATAAAACGGTTGATCAAACTTTGTAAAATGACATGGCTGCTTTATAAAGAATGGCAAAAATATGCCTCTGAGGTCTTTCCTCATGGAGACCCCTAGCAATCTTTCCCCATGAGTGAACTAACTGGTATATTTTTCCACTGACCAAAGTTACATAACAATATTCAATAGCTGTTAAATATTTTATGAGCACTCATAACCCACCACTGCCAATTAACAGCTCTTCCAAGCATGCGTGGTGCAGTAGAAATAAGTGAGAGGGAAGCTCCTGCAGCCATTGGCTGTACATCTAAGCACTAATATCTGGGCTGAACCACAGATTTCATGGTCAGTCCCTGCTCTTTAAAATCAGAAGTGGGCATTCTCAGCCCACTAGAGATAAATAGTTTCTTAGTAGCCAACTTGTTCATCAAATCATTCAATAAGTCATTTAGGAAACGTGGCACAGAGGATGAGAGAAAAGAGTCAGGAGCCAGCGGCCAGGTGTGAATCTTATCTAGCTTTCCCACTTGGGCATATGGCTTAACCACTGTGTAACTCAGTCATAATCAGTCAAATGGAGATAATGCTAATTCTAACCTCACAGGATTGTTATGAGAATTAAAACTGTTAGTAATTAGAAAACCTTCAGGACAGTGCCTGACACTGTAGTAAGCACTATGTAATTGCTGAATAGAAAAATGAAATTCATTGACTTGTTCCAGCAGTATTTATTATGTGCCTGCCAAAGCTCAGGTGCCATGAGTGGCCCAAGATTGATAAGGTACCTGCCCTTATGGAGCTTACGTTCTAGTTGGAGAAGGGAGACAATGAAAAAGTAACAATTAAATAGAAAAGATTATGGTAGACGCTGAAAATTTCTGTGAAGAAAATAAACTTCAAAATCAGTGATGAAATTAGAAGATTTGAGGTGCGGAGATGGGGAACAGGTACTGGTCAGAAAAGCTCTCTTTAAAATTTCGTATTTGATGAGAAGGTTCCAGCCATGTGAGGCCCAGAGATGAGAGCCAGAAGGATGAGGGAGGATAATCTAGTGTCAGAGGGTGGGGTCAGCTTCACAGGAGCAGTATGGAGAGAATGGGGTTGGAGGGCTTTCCAAAATGAAAATTTAAGTGCTCCTAGCAGAACAAAAAGTGATGGATTCTGGACAGGTAAGCACAAAATATTTCTATCAGATATTTGAAGGGTTTTAACCAAGTAAATGATATACTCTTAGTTACATTAGGTACAATATTTTTGATATGTAATTTGACCATCCAAAAACAATTTTTCTTATTTTTTTACAATTTAAAATAAATTATCTCTTGAGCTGCTATTCTCCCTGGTGTCAGAAAATGTAATCTTCTCAATGCCAAGTAAACTCAATCAAATTAGCAATTTCCCTGTTCACCTCATTCCTCTCTTTTCAGCTGAAATGATCCTCATGCCAGTGGGCTCATATAACATCATGTCTTTATGAGGTTGGGTTTGGAGGACCACCAGGATTGTGGTCCAAGTTCCTCATGTGTCTACTCTGCCCACTGAAATGTATTTCAATTCCATCCTTCTTTGTGTTTTGGCATCTGTCTCCACTGGTATCTGTGGAGAAGGCAAGTTCCCATCTGACATGGAGGCACTGGTCCACACACACTGCATCCTCTTGGATCCTAGAAAACCCTCTCTGGGGCACTTCTGCATCCTTCTGAGGACCAGAGAAACTTTCTGACTCTCTCCAATATCATCAAAACTTGAGGGGGTAGGCACATCCAGCCCCTCTTCCCTGTGTTTACTTTTCCTCTGTGAATCACCTTGGGTGTGAGGATCACAAGAAGGTTTCCTGCCTCCTTAGGCTCGCTCAGAGGCTGGGCACATAAAATCTGCTCTCTGATCCTACTACACCTCTTTTGGAATGGGGACGATCAGGAGAAGATGACATGACTCACTCCTTCAGAAATTACCAAACCCCAGTCCCTACTGCCCCCTTCTCAGGCTCTTGTTCTCCTGCCTCAGCCTGAATTTTTAAAACAACTTAGGGTAGAAAAACTGGCTCTTATGTTATATGCGTTCTTTTCAACTCTATTGGTTACACACAATGATTTTAATTTTGGTAATCAAAAGCCAGGCTTTGGAAACTCAAAAGTCCTTTATTACATCCTATATCCTTTGCTTAGCATTTAAAAAGCCGCTTTTTTTTTTTTTTTTTTTTTGAGAATTGACTTTTCTTTTCTCTGTTCAGTGTGACTTCCCTTCTCTAGTGTGAGTCCAGTCCACATTAGCTGATATCTGAACTCCCCTCTGTTGATAAAATTATGTGCTCCAGATCCATTGTCAGTCTTTCTGGGAGAGTGAGGGGGATGTACATTAACATGGTTAGGTTTTCTAAATCTTGTTTTCCAGGTTACCACTCTCACCTTGTTTATATCTTTTCCCAAGATAGAACTTCCAAGAGCTCTTCCAATGCGCAATTGTAAAATTCAGTTTTTGATTGTAAGCAACAAATATATACTGTGGCTATTTTAAGCAAGAGGGGTTTACTTGGATCACATCCGGGGCTCACAGATGGAATGACATACAGCAGGAATTTAGGAAGCCTGTCACCACTACAGTGGTAAAGAATAACCTCTGACCATGACTACGTCCTTGCATCATTTACTCAGGTCCAGGAAGAGAGCATCTCATTGGCCAAGATCACATTACACCCACTGCATGCAATGGGCCATGGAGAGGGGTTATCTGGTCCCCATGACGCTGTAATAGGAAACAGAAGTTACTTCCCACCAAGACTGCACACAATGGGGAAAGGACAACTCCCTTTACAGAAATCAAGATAGGATTAGGAAGGTGAAGAACTCCTGGACGGGAAAAATGACTAGGTCCACTGCCACAATTCTATGATTCTATATTTCATATAAAATATTGCCTAGATATCACTAAGGTGCTATTGGGGAATATTACAGTGACCTCTTTCTAAAGATTAACAATGGAAAAAAATCCTTCTACCAAGAAAGACCAACAAATTCATTCACCCAGTTGGATGTAACTATTAGATAGGTGTGTCATTGGACTGGCTGCAAGTTTTGATAGCATTCAAGTTGTATGGTTTCTCGTGATTGAAGTTGTATGGCTTTTAATGAAAATTAAAAACAATCACCGTTATTATCTTCAATAATTATTGAATGTTAACTATCTTTCAGGAACAATGCTCAGCACTTTAAATGCAGTGTTTCATTCAATACTGATAACCACCTTATGAGATTATACATTGTTATGTATTGAGGTATGTACTGTCATTTCTATTATCATCCCCATTTTACAGGTCTAATGAACAGCTAATCAGTAGTAAGCCATACTTCAAATCGAGGTATGCTTATTCAAGAGCCCATGAGGCATTATATCCTGAAAGTGATGGGCTGGAGCATTCGGGCAAGGGATGCTTTATCATATTTAGCTTTGTAACCAGTACTTAAACTTATGAGATTGATGATAGCAGTCCAATATGTATTGAGTTGATTTGTCAGAAGAAGTACTTTTCCTAAGCTCACCAAGACACTCTTGTAGCGTATCTTCTGTTGTACTTAGTTCACAGCACTTCTCCAATTTGAAAGTGAGTTGAAGAGAGCAAGGATTTCACCTATCTTTTTACTGCTGTTTTCAGAGCATCTTAAAAGGTTGACTGACCCATGGCATGTGCTCAGTGAATACCCACTGAATGTTGACATTGCATTTTGAATTTCAGCCATAAAAATAAGCTCTGCACTAGATACCCAGATGAAATGAAAATCCGGCCCCATGGATGATGTAATCTGCTCTCCCAGTTCTTTCCTTTTTGCATTCATCTGTACGTGTGTGCGTATTTTTATATATGTGCCTGTGTGCGTGTTTATATACTAATGGAGATTTAACAAATTTCCATGTCTTTGGGGGAACACTCAGGGTATCTTCTCCAGCCTTAGCAGCATGGAGTTTGAAAATGTGCCATAGACAAATATTTAAAGCCCCAATTGCGTTTGAAAATTATTTAAAAGGACAACATATGAAAGTGATTAAAAATATGAGCTCTCAGTCTGGCAGCCTAGGTTAAAATCCCTATAAATTCTAATTTTCTAATTACTTACTATAGTCTCTTTATATTTCTCATGCAAATATTAGCATTTTCGTTCTCTTGATTACATTGTTAATATATTTTGTTTCATTTTCTATCCTTTTTACTGGCTAGATCTTCCATTTGAATGTTGAATAGAAGCAGTAATAGCTAGAATCCTTATTCTAGTCTTGACCGTAAAGTGAATGCTTTAAAATAAATTACGATAGCTGTATATTCTTGTTAGATTTCCATTAGTAATTATTCCAGTTATCAACTTATTTCCTCTTGGCTCCAAGTATATACTTTATTGCCTGCTCTTTGAAAATGGAAATGGGCCCTTTAAATATTATTCCTTTGACAGCTGGCATGACGTTAAACTTAGGCAGTAGAGGCAGTAGAGAGATGCTGCAGAAGGAAAGGGTTCTCCTTCCTGGTTGCATTGCCGTGTGCTCACTGGACACACTCCTGCAGCTCACAGGGATTCTCCAGTGCCTATCTCCTAAGGTACAGGCAGCTCTTCCAGCATCTGGCTCTTGAAGCACCACAGCTTCTCCAAGCCCAGGCATCTAGAGAACAGGCAGCTTCTCCAACATCAGGCTCCTGTGGTACAGGCAGCTTCCCCAATGTCCAGCTCCTGCAGCACACGCTACTTCTGCAACACTAGCCTCCTACAGTGCGTGGAGGCCAGTAGCACCTAGTGGCTAGCAGCTTCCACTGGCATGCCCTTGTATTGTTTCATTGCACAGTTCCTCCAACAGGGTACCTTCCCATGAATGACTTTCCCCCAAATTCTAAAGTTTTTGGCAACTTCTAGAGGGTATATTTCCAGCAAATTCCACTGGTATGACACTACAGTAACTTCTCTGCCCTCCTTTTCTCTAAGTAAGTCAGGACCTTAGCTAGGGGGAGAAGTGGAAGGGTCATCCTTGGGCACTGTATCTCAACTCTACGGGTAGTGCTGCCTCTTACTGTTGCCATATTCCTTAGCGTTCTCTTTACTTTTCACTAACCAATCCCTCACTTATTCCAATAGCTTGTTACAGTTAAAATTCTTTAAGCTTTCCCTGTTCAAGTTCCTGTGTTGTTTCTGTCTCCTGATTGGACCCTGATTGATTTGCCAGGGTAAGTATGTTTTATTCTATACTTATTTTGCTAAAATTCTTATTATAAACATTCTGAATGGGCACTGAATGTAATCAAAGGCCTTTTACGTACAAATTGAGATAACGATGTCTCTCTTTTTAAAAAGTTGATAATATGATGATACACATTAATTTTTCAAAAATATGAAGCCACTCTTTCACTCCTAGGAGAAATCCAACATGGTAATGATTTTTAATGCCCTGTTATCTTTGATTTTGCCAATGTTTTCTTAGGATTTTTGTGTATATGCATAATACACACAAGTTTGAGCTTTTCTGTTTGTCCTTACCTGGTATTAGTTTCAAGCTTATGCAAACATTATGAAAAATCTTGGAAAGAGTTAGACCACATCTATCATCCCAACTCCTTTTCTTTCTGGCCTTTTCTTTTTCTTTGAGCAGCTACTATAGAATCTCTTTTCATTTTCTTTGCCTTTGCCTTAGATCTCCATTATCTTTAATTTGGGCTATAACAAAGGCTCCTCCCATACCCAAATTGATTCCTCCCCTACCCATGTAGCTATCCAAATTATCAGTCTCAGATAGTCCCCTGTTTTCTTACAGAATAATATTCCTGAAAACTTATCAAAGGCAAATATATGCAAGCCACTAATGGAATTATGTATTATAAGAAAAACTCTCTTTCTGGAAGACTAAAAATTGATCCCAAATTCCTAATTTTGCAGTTCAACTTTTAGACACAGACTTTAAAAATTTATAACTAATATGTCATACATGTTCTTTTACTTTGTTCTTTTCTTTCCTAATTACTCATGTAGTGAACAGGTTTATGTCCAATGAGTCTCTCTGTTTAGCCTAATGATTCCCATCTTCTTCTCAAGTTTATTAAGTTTATGAGATCTTTGCTTGTTATCACTAATGTCAGCACTTTTGGGGGGTAATCATGTTTGTAAACTAATAAGGGTAAAATGCAACGAAACATACTCTTTAAAAAATTTCTATGCTAAGATGCTGACATATTTATAAATTATAAGGCAAGTAGTACCACCAAAAAGATAATTGACAGAATGGGGTATAACCATGTAAATTTAGAACCTAAAAGGCAATTGTAGGGCTTTCAAACATAATGGCTGAAAATGAGCATTATTTGAAAATATTAAAATGGCCAAGGGCTCTATTTACAAAATCTTTGGGTGTTTCCTCATTTCTTTAAAAATAAATCTAAACTTTTGAGCATGTCATTCGATATCACCTGCAATCCCTGCTGACTTTTCAAGCTAGGGCTCTCACTATTCTTTTATTTGCATCTCCCCATGTACCACTCACCATTCTCCAGTGCTTGGTTTTCATGCCTTTTCTATAGTTATGACTTGCTGTCAGTCTGGCTTTACCATCTCATCTCTCCTCTCTAATCACACTAATTTTTTCTAAGTCTTTTGGAAATACTAACTCCAACATGAATCCCCTCCCTTCTCCTTCAAGCATCCTCAGAACAAATTAATTTTCCTCCTATGTTCCCATAATACTTTATTTCTTGAAGCTGTATCTTCTGATTAGAGATAACGGTACCAGTTTGGGGTACAGTATAAATCACATCTTCTTTTAATATTTCAATTAAATAGCTTGAGTCATCATGTAACCTCTTTCAGTAATTTCTTCATATTCCCAGAGCTTACACTGTCGAGCAATTCTGAGAACAATAAAAGTTCTAATAACTGTTGGCACTTACGTAGTACTTACAATGTGCATTTTGTGTACATTAATGCATTTGGTTGTGACAACAACCTATAAGTAGATCTTATTATAAGACCTATTTAATACAGCAAGATATTGAGGTACAGAGAGGTTAAGTAACTTGCGCAAGATCACACAGCCGGCCTCTATCACCTGGGTCCATCCCTCTGAGCCTTACGGAGAGAGACGCTGCAGGCAAAAGGTGAAGAAACTGGTTTTGTGAGTGACTATGAGACCCAAGGTGGCACAAGCAGCTTTGGGGGCTCAGGTGAAATGAGGCAGAGTAAGAGAGAGACTCTTCTCACTTCTGAGTGGATTTCATCCTGCCTTCAGTGCAGTGAGGATTCACGGGAAGGCAGTGGCTCAAATACCATAGAGGGTTGCATTTGGGCAGCACCACAAGCCAACATTCTTAGCACATGTGCTGGCCTTTTCATGAAGGGTATAAACAGCATAGACACAGGAAAGGCTTCAGGTTCAGAGGATATTGATGAGGAAAGCACTTGGGTGTTAAATATTGTTGGGGAGATCTCTCTGGAAATGCCAAGAAGTAACCAGGTGAGACTTGGATAAACTAAACTTAAGTCCTCCATATCTAGGACTGGGCAGGAGACACTGGAATCTTCATTGTTATGATTAACGAGACTCCCCAGTGCTTATGGCTTTGGAAAGTCAAGAACGACTTTGGATGCACAGATAATCTTATCTATAATCCACAATTAGCGTTCAAGATATGCATTATTATTTCTACCTTAGATGTTTAAAAAACTGGAACTCAGATAACTTACTCAAGACCAGGATTCTTGTAAGTAGCAGAGCTGGGGTTCAAACCCAGTGGTTTCTGAGGTTCACGTTCTCTCCACTGTGCTCTCTGTCTTCCTGTAACGATGAAAACAAAAATACTATGGTGTCTTCTGTTTGACACACACAAGCGAAGCATTCCTTTCTCAGTACTTGGCGTTTCTCATGACCTAGAAATTAGAATTCATTGATATTTTCATAAAATGAAGTCCCCAGTGAAGAGTTTTGTCCTCACGCAAGTTAGATAAGCCTCAGAATGCTGCTACAATCTGATGGTTCTCAATGTGGTTTTCTTTAGAAAATGTGAGTGCAGAGTGTAGCTATCACTTTTAATGTGTGGATAAGTGCGTATGGAGACCACAGCCGTCCACTGTCACTTCATATGGCAGACACATGAGGCAGGACCCTCCATTTCCCACAGTACACAGTCCAGCCTCATGTAAGTTTTTTTTTTCATATTTACAACAAAATGTGTTTCCCAAGACATTATAGTCATCAAAACTCTGCACATTATCTTTTTAAGAAAGAAAATTTAAGAAATTCTCTGAACCGTTTCTCTTACTAAAAAAAAAGAAAAATGAGATCGTGTCTCAAGTAGGAAGGAGAGAGGGTGTTACAATATCATCAATTGAAATATAACCCAATCAGGGGATTCTTCTGCATTAAATTAGATTCAGTTCATACCAATTTTGATGAAATTGCAAATTTGATTTTTTTGAAAAGATCTTTATTGGAGTATAACTGCTTCACAATGCTGTGTTAGTTTCTGTTGTACACCAAAGTGAATCAACCATATGCATACATATATCCCCATATCCCCTTCCTCGTGAGCCTCTCTCCCACCCTCCCTATCCCACCCCTCTAGGTGGTCACAAAGCACGGAGCTGATCTCCCTGTGCTATGCGGCTGGTTCCCACTAGCCATCTATTTTACATTCAGTAGTGTATATATGTTGATGCTACTCTCACTTCACCCCAACTTCAGAGTGTGGTGAAAAGGGAACCCTCCTGCACTGTTGGTGGGAATGTAAATTGATACAACCACTATGGGAAACAGTATGGAGGTTCCTTAAAAAAACAAAAATAGAACTATCATATGACCCAGCAATCCTGCTACTGGGCATATACCCTGAGAAAATCATAATTCAAAAAGAGTCATGTACCACAATGTTCATTGCAGCTCTATTTACAATAGCCAGGACACGGGACCAACCTAAATGCCCATCGACAGACGAATGGATAAAGAAGACGTGGCACATATATACAATGGAATATTACTCAGCCATAAAAGGAAATGAAATTAAGTTATTTGTAGTGAGGTGGATGGACCTAGAGTCCGTCATACAGAGTGACGTAAGTCAGAAAGAGAACAACAAATACCATATGCTAACGTATATATGTGGAATGTAAATTTGATTTTTGTCATAGCAAATGTGATTATGCATTAGATTTAATTCTGAGTAATTTATGATACCATAAATCAGAAGAAACTTCAATCCATTCCAAAGAAGGGGCAACACCACTGCTTATGGACGAAAGTTAAAATTTCACTGAGAAACTTAGTTCAATTGTGCTGATCAGGGAAGCATATCTGATTCATTAGGACACCTCAGCTGAGTATGTGAATGTTCCCCAGGTGGGCTACTTCAGTCTGTACCTACTTCTCTTTCTCTCTCAGCCTATCTGAATTGATTAGGTCAGGTTGGTGAAGTGATGCCATCCTTCCTTCCCTGTACCTAATTCTGACTAGCTAAAAATCAGCAAAGTTTCAGAAACTACAGCCCCCTTGGTTGAGTTAGGAATTTACATTCCCGTGCTACACAAATAGGATTTTTCCTAGAATGCACAAATGTAACAGATTTATATTTATATAAATTATATATTTTTAAATTGTATGTAGAAGCAACAGGGGAGAAAAAAATTATGTCTGGGAGTCAGTCCCTTCTAGTTATGCAAAAGTTCCCAAACTAACTGCCTGAAGGAAAATCAAGAATATATTTTTGTCAAGAATGTTTCCCTCTAGTATTTTAATCCCAATAAATTCTGTATGTTTCAGAAAATGAATCCATTCTTTTCTAACATCTTTAATTTGCTGCTGTTCATGATTGTCTACATTTTAATTAGAATCAAAGTGTGAAATGGGACATTAGTTCCAAAAAGATGCACTTTGAGTTTTGTACCCAGTTAGAATCTAAAAAGGTTGTTTTGAATATTTGAGGTTTTTCTTTCTCTTAACATCATGAATAAACTACTGTTCTTGCACAATGTGGATGATTAAACGATAAAACGTGGAAGTAAATTCAGTGATGGAATAACAATGAAAACTCATGAGGGTTGTACTGATGCTATGCGAGGTATTTCATTGAAATGGTTGTTGCTTCTTAACAAATGATGTATCACTGCTTTTGAGGCTGGTGTGTGACTGACCGCTGAAAATTTAGCAGACCGTTAGAGTATCTTAAGAGGGTAAATCTGTTGAAACAAATCTTCAAAGTCAGCACTAGAATCTGAAAACCTTGCAAAATGAAGGCCTGTTCTGTCCTCTTAGCTAGGAATGCAATACCTCACTATTCTCCCACAACTTCAGGTGCCCCCATCTCCAGAGGGTCATACTCTTTATACGTTTCTAAATTCAGTTCTAATACCACCTTCTCCACAAACTCCCCCCATATCCACCTCGCTCCTTTAAAGTCAGTTCTCTTCTTTAAATGCCCCTGTTATTACCTGTATCTTTCTTGAGGCAGATTTATTCCTCTTTATTATGTTCATTTGAATCCCTGTCTTATTTGCCCTACTTGATTTCAAGAGTTCTTACACATCAGGTCCATTATCTGATTCATCTTTGAATCCTTCATGGGCCTGAAGTAGTGCTGGACACCAGCCAGGAATAATCATAAAGATAGCTTACATTTATTGAGAGTTTACTATGTGCCAATCAGTCTGAAAGGTGTAATTTAATCCTTCAAAAACCATGCAGGGTAGATACTATTATTATTTCTATTTTTATAAGTGTGAGACCAGAGACTTCAAGAGAATCAATAATGAGTAAATATTCAAACACAGGACTCAAACCCAGACAATGTGACTTCAGAGACAGTGTTCTAAAAACAAGAAAGAAAGAAAGACACTAAATCAGAAAAAATGAATTTACCAAGAAATTGAATCAATATAAAACAAAGAACAGAGATTAAAATTATGTGTTCCAACCTTCCACTGCAAGAGCAGTCAAATAATCTAATCCCCATCTTTTATGCTCTAACACTCTCTAAACCATTACAAAAACAGTAGTCCACAGTCTCCCTCCAAACACAGTTTTCTGGTCAGATTTATTCTAACCTGGCAGTGGCAGGACTTAAGTCCAGGAATATTGGAGTCCAAAGCCATGTGTTATCAACTGCTTTGCTAGGGCCCTCTAATCCCTTGAAGATTTGTCCTTAGCTTCTGTTATGATCATTAGAGTTCATTTCCACCGCGTTCCTCTGTTGCCCTCTTGACAAGTCATAGACCCTCTCCCTTTACAGCCAGTCTCATGTATTCTTAGGCTTCTAATTTCTCCCCCGGCCTCCTGTTTCCAAGGTCAAACAAGCCACCTTTTTCATTCTTTCCTGAAGGTCAAATTTTTCGGCCTTGCAACATTCTTGCTCCCCGTCCCTGTGCCCTCATCAAGTTATGCACACATGACATTAATATTAAGTGACTGCTTTGAATTATTCAATTGTTGATCTAATAATTGTGATGTGCGCTTTTCTGAAAACAATTGCAAGATTGCACAGGCTGATTCAGTAACTCTGCTGTCATGAGCATGAATATAAAATAAACACGGGGGAGCAGATGAGAGGACAGGAAAGTCACTGCCAGCTGGAACTTGAGAAAAGAATGATGTTCTGTAATCTCAGGAGCCACTGAGCACAATTAAACCTTGTCTGTTTTTGGCAATATATTAAGGCTACATGAAATACTGTGGCTTCCCTCCCCTGCCCGTTGTGCTTTTGGGGTGTAGGGAACTGATCTAGCACATAATGGTAAGCAACATAGTAAAGTTGGTTGCATGGTACTTCAAGTTAGAATGTGGCTCAGAACAATTTTTGGCATTTTGTTTCTATCAAGACTCATAATGATATAGCAATCCTAGTTCTTTTCTATGTTCCAATATTTCTATGTTTACCCTATAGAAATAACGCAATACGACTTTTCTTGTACACAGGACATACAGATTTTATGAGGTTATTATACAGAGCTGTAGTATTGATCTCAGTTTTGTTTTTTTTAAATTAACCTCTGTCAAAATACATGGGAGTAGAGAAGAATTTCAGTATTTTCTTGCACACACCATAAAATACAATGCCATTTCCCCCCATGCTCTTAAGGGTTTTCCCTTTAACTTCAATTTCTCTAATAGAAAAAGTATATAAAAGCAAGAACTGAGCAACTGAACAAGTCTTAGTCATTGTCGTAAGTACTATTTCTATTATACTTATCATTTTTATTGTTAGTCATCATTGTCTTATCACATTTGGGAATTTGAAAATTTAATTTGCTTATTTGGTGATGAGTTTCCATAAGAAGTCTCACCTAATTATATAATCAAGCCCATATTGAATAGGTTCTTATTATTGATAATTTAATTATGTCCCTGCATTTCCTTCTTTCGGTTTTGAATCTAACCTGTTCTCTTAAGATCATGTATGTCTCAGCCCCAATGTTGCCCTACTTTGGAGCACTTCTTCTCCAACTTCAAACTTCAGTGTGCATACAGATCCCCTGGGGATCTCATTAGCAGCCCCGTTCTTGGTAGATCTGGGTGGGCCGGAGAGTCTGTATTTCTCACAAGCTCTCAGGTGTTGCTCAGGCTGCTGGTTCTGTGGACAACACTTTGAATAGAGAACAGCTTTATGTATAATAAGTTCTCAATTAAACCAATGTGAGTAGTATCCTTGATTCTTTTCTCTTCCTAAATGTAAAACTAATCAGTCAGTTTTTCAACGAATATTATTGAAGCCCACTATGTGTCAGGTAAGTCAAATATTCTTCATTTTAAAAGAGCCATGTACTTTTTTCACTTCTGCTGCTACTGCCACCCAAGTTCATGCAAGTATTCTCTCTCCTGAATTTCTGCAATGGCTGCTGAATGCATCTCTCTACATACATCCTTGCTTCCTTCTTCAATTCATTTTTTAAAATAGCAACAGAATGGATTTTTAAAAATGCATTTCTAACCATAGCATTCCAGTGTATCAAATACTTCAAAAGCTTCTCATTGACTTTTAAGATAAAATCCCAAATATTTAACATGAAAAAAATCATCAAGAGACTGCTTACATTAATACCTTCATCCCCCATAACTCTCCTTCTGGCTTTTGATGTTCCAGCCCGTTTGGATCTCTTTCAGTTATTAAATTTGCTAAGCTTCTTTCCACCCCAAGTCTTTGGCACATGCTGTTGCTTTGCCTGAAATGTTCTTCCTCTCCTTCTTTATCTAATACTATTCATCCTCCATAACTCAGATTAATATTACCTCATCAGAGAACCCTCAGGATATCATGTAACAAGTTCTTTTAGTGCCACTCATTTCTTTTTGGGGGGACTTTCACAGCCATAATTACATAATTAAACATGCAAATTAATCTGCTTCCTCTGGTAACCAGTTGCATGAGGGCATGGATTTTGTCTGTCCCTTCTTGACTTTTATACATCTAGTCCCTAGCACACTGCCTGGTGTAGAGTAGATGTCAACAAATATTTAATAAATGAATGATTAAAAAAATAGAAAGAGGTTGGAACACTCCGGTCCATCTACATCCCTCTGTTAAAAACAGAAGTAGCTTGTCAATTTTCAAATAACCAGTCTATAACAAAATATACATCATTAAAATATCATCCAGTCTCTCAGATGTATCCATAAGGTGTTTTATTATCTTCCAGTGCTCCCAAGTCTCTTCTATGGTATCCATTTTCCTCTAAATTTTATGCGATGACTAACAAAAAGCTTAAATTACTTGCACGTGAAAAAAAAAAACAACCAGCTGTTTATGTATTTGAGAAGTGTTTAATATACTAAAATATACAACCTCCTACTGCTTCATAAATTGTTTCTGATAACACACAGTTTTTATATATAGTGAATTATTATACGTGCTTAAGCATCCTTTGTCGGGCTTCCCTGGTGGCGCAGTGGTTCAGAATCTGCCTGCCAATGCAGGGGACACGGGTTCGAGCCCTGGTCTGGGAAGATCCCACATGCCGCGGAGCAACTGGGCCCGTGAGCCATGGCCGCTGAGCCTGCGCGTCTGGAGCCTGTGCTCCGCAACAACAGAGGCCGCGATAGTGAGAGGCCCGCGCACCGCAATGAAGAGTGGCCCCCGCTTGCCACAACTGGAGAAAGCCCTCGCACAGAAACGAAGACCCAGCACAGCTATAAATAAATAAATAAATACATACATACATTAAAAAAAAGAATACTTTGTCAAAAAGGAAGATGAATCTCTGGGAGTTACATCCCAGAAAATCTTTGTAATTACGTTATTTGGGTATTCTACAAAGCTATGGCCTCATCTTTCTCTGGTTGACAAAATTCATTTGTGAAAATAAGTGTTGAATCTATTTCTTGAAATTCTGCCACCACCTTGGGGCATAGGGGAAGGAAATGGAGGGGTTCCTGCTAATTATCCTCGAGGCCTGTGTGCCCCGAGATATTCAGGACCACAAATATGCTGGTCTAGGAGATCTCTAGGCTCTTTTCAGAAAGCATTATTTTAGAAATACTTTTCAAGGTCTGGAAAGTCATCCTTAACTTTCTGAAATCAGTGGAGAAGAAAAACTGACTTTGGAAAATCCATCTATCCATCTTCTGCATAGAAAACAGGAAAATAATTCAAATTGGTAAGCTGAAGTAATACAGTATATGGCTCCGTTCACATATCTTCTTTTATTAAATAAATAAATTTATTTATTTATTTATTTATTTTTGGCTGCGTTGGGTCTCCATTGCCGCGCACAGGCTTTCTCTCGTTGAGGTGAGCGGGGGCTACTCTTCGTTGCGGTGCGCAGGCTTCTCATTGCGGTGGCTTCTCTTGTTGTGGGGCACAGACTCTAGGTGCACGGGCTTCAGTAGTTGCAGCATGCAGGTTCAGTAGTTGTGGCTCACGGGCTTTAGAGCGCAGGCTCAGTAGTTGTGGCGCACGGGCTTAGTTGCTCCGCGACATGTGGGATCTTCCCGGACCAGGGCTCGAACCCATGTCCCCTGCATTGGCAGGTGGATTCTTAACCACTGAACCACCAGGGAAGCCCTCACATATCTTCTGAAGGCCTCTATTATCGTCCAACCCAAGAAGATCGCAAGCAGTGACCTCAGCCCTCCCCAGGCTGACACATTCTGTATCTCCAAAGTGGTGATTCAGCTTTATTTTAAGCTCCACGTGAAGCAGGGGAACAATATTATCCTCAGGTCCACAGTGGGCTCTAGTCCAGCAGCAGCTGTCAGCTCGGTGGTTTTCAGCAAGCTGCTCGATGCAGACTGACATAGAGCCCTTGGCCAGTGCAAATGAAAGCCTTGTACTTATGGGAAAATGCTTAAGTTGTCTACTCTCTTCTTGCGGCTATTGTTTTACAGTTCAAGTTCCACTTAATAGACATCAGGAAAAACCTGCTCCGTCAGCAGTGGCAGTGGAAACATCCATTCTCACTGGTACTTTGCACTAACACAGCTCGACTGAAGGTCACTGAACTCTTGAACCAACCGACAGGGTGGCAGTGGGTGTTCTGTAACTGAGGGGATCTGAGTACACATCACCACAGGGTTATCCTCAGCCACATTTTGGCCCTGGCTCTAACTTTTACTCATCTTCTCACATGTACATCTCTAATTTTATCCTGTTCCCAAAGGCTTAAGAACATGGCTACAGTAAGCATTCTTTTTACTGTCTTTTTTCTTTTTTTCTAACAAACCATGTTCCAATTGTTGCCTGTCATTTTCATTAATCATTTGAGTTAATACCCTTAAGATGTTTAAGTTTTAATCTTCAAGCTGAATTTCCTAATTTATAAACAGGGTAGATGGTTAAGGTAACCAGTCTATGAGTGAGTCTAGAGGCTCAGTTAGTTCCTATAGAATATTCAAAGACTTTTGTTTTTGTGGCAATTTGGATATTCCCCTCTGATTTTCCCTTCCTTTCTAAGGTCAAATCCCATAGTTATATCCCCAAAGAATCCCAGGATATGACAACATACACCTTCATCTTGTCAGTTAGGTTTGTGGGGAAATGAAGGAGTTTTAAATGACCCACAGGAAATACACCACCTCTTCTCCGTATTCTCTCTCCTCTCCTTCACTGTGTGCATGTGTTTCTCACCTCCTCTTATCTTTCCATTTCACTACAAAACCTTTCATTCTTCTCTTTATTCACTTCTTTAACAACATTACGCCGAGTTTGAGAAGCTAGACTAGTCATTAGGGATGTTGCAATGAACAAGACAGAATGTTTCCCTGCCCAATTTGCATTTCAGTGAGGAAAACCAACAGCCAACAAGTAAACCAATTCACCATCAGGAGAGTAATGGGCTGCTGTTATAGATACTAACAGAGACAGTTCCTTTCTACTTAAAGTAGAGACACTCTACCTAGTGTTCAGGAGAACCTTCTCGGAAGAGTTATATTTAAGCTGAGATCTGAAGAATGAGATCAACTCAAACATGCAAAGAACCCGGGGAAGAAACATTGCAGGCAGAGGGAAAGGCAGGGAGCAGGAAAGAGCTTGTCATATTTTAGAGACTGGCAGAAATCCAGTGTAGCTGGAGGATGACACAGAGCGCCCGTGATTGAGCTTGGTGAGTGAGGCTGGGGCCAGGTCACCTGAGAGCCCTGTGGGTCATAGCAAACTCTAGAAGAACAGTGGTAGGCTCTTTGTGAGGATGAACTTGTGAGAGCTCTGGTGACTGACCAGTAAAACCAGGTTATAAGTCCAAGGAAATCATGTGCTTGTTAGATTATGTATAGACATGTTCAGCAGGGACCTGGGGTGAGTGTCGGGGGAGAAACTCAACAAAGTCCATTCTCAGGACTGCTACCCACAGAGAAGTATCCAGAAGAACCAGCCTTCTCATTTTCAAGAGTCCACTGTGTAATATAATGTACACAGTGATGTATATTCCAGTACTTGGAATGTCTCCCCTATGTTATTTCCAGTCCCTACTTCCACCCACTGGGCCAACCACTTATCTCCCATCAGGACTTATTTACCAGGCATCTAAGTTGGGCACACCAATGCAAATTTCTCAGCGAATTTGGCTGAGCTCAGTCTACTTGAAAACAGACTAAAACAACCTCTAAATGCCAACTCCTTTTAGCTTTCCATTCCCATGATTCCTTTCTATGTGAATGCCTATTGGGTTAGTTCTTTGTACAATATTCCACATCTGTTAGTATTTGGCTTTTTTTTTTATTCTTAATATGCTTTCATCACCCTCCCTGGTTACATGTTAAAATGTGATCATTTGACTCCTAAATTCCCCTCTTCTATTTGTTTTTTTGTCAGAGGATTACCATCGAGCTGTAAACTCCTAACATTTTGGTAATAGTTTTAGAAACTTAAAATACAAATGCGCTCTCTGCATTATTTTCCAACATACCATTTTTTCAATTCTACTTCAAATGAACAGTTTAGTTGACTTCCTTAGACTCTTTGAATAATAGGTTGAGCCAAAGGTGAAATGACATTATTTGCATTATTGTATTTCCGAACATGTGACTAACTCTGGTGGAGAACTAGGATAAGTTACATATAAAGGCCCCAGATGGCAGAATACCACATGTTCTATGTCTTAGTATGAAACAGCTCAAGCAAGTAAACTATTCCCAGACGTTTATTGCATAGCTCAGGTCTGGAATAATTCTTGTGCTTCTGGCGAGGGACAAAGGTGGAAAATGGACATTTAGGTAGAGTTAACATTAAAGGAATTATTGCATTCTTTTCTGAACATAATCACCTGTAACTGGAAAAGTAATAGTTCCACAGGTCATGTTCTTTTTTATTTTGGTTTTTTTTTTTTTTTTTTTTTTTTTTGGCTGTACGCGGGCCTCTCACTGTTGTGGCCTCTCCCGTTGCAGAGCACAGGTTCCGGATGCGCAGGCTCAGCGGCCATGGCTCACGGGCCCACCCGCTCCGCGGCACGTGGGATCTTGCCGGACCGGGGCACGAACCCGTGTCCCCTGCATTGGCAGGCGGACTCTCAACCACTGCGCCACCAGGGAAGCCCAGGTCATGTTCTTTATTGATCTGTTAAGATATTTGCACTTGTTTAACCTGAGTGTAGGTGTAGAATGTTGCCAATAGGTATTCTTGAGAACTTAATAAAACCAAGTGGTTATTGCTAATAGAGCAGTATGTCTAGAGTATATAGAAGATAGTATTTCCAAAAATATAAATAGCATGCTTTTGTTAAAATATCTAAAAATATGTCCTACCTCTATTACTTATACAGTTTTCAAAAAAATTGACATACATTTTGTGCACTCAGTGCAAATTGTGGTACAATTTCGTTTGATCACTTTATACATATACTTCTGAACGTGTATGGCAAAGCTCTTTTGCATGGCATTTCTTACCACCAAAGTCACTATTTTTGAGCTGGCATCTCAATATCTCACTTCTCAACAAAGAAGATATTGTTATGTCTTCTTTAACAAATACGTCATTTCTCTTATTGAAATTACCTAGGTTATTTAAATATATTTTTAAGTCCAGGAATGAAGATTATTCAGTATGAGAGCCTTTGATTAATAAAGCTATTAGTACTTTTTTTTTTAATTCAGAAATTAGTAAATGGACCAAGGCAGCTTCCAGGAAATACCTGATTTCAGCTAATACCACCAACAAAGTACATTCAGTTTCCTTTAGCATAAAAACACAGTTACCTAGAAAAGGCAGCTACTCAGACCTCCAAAGAGGAAATCACAAATGAATGACTCCAGGCATAAATCATAGCTCTCTTGGCTTTGATAAGACAATGTACTATGATGGGAAAGAAAGATTTATCCTGTATTTCCTGTATAAATTTTATCATAAGCTATCAAAAATAGCTTATGAAGGAAAGTTTTTATTTATAGAATAATACAAGCTAATCAACTCAAGAAATGGAATTTAGAAAATCACCTAAAATGTTCTTGGAAAAAAAAAAAAGTGTAATTCAGGCCAAAGTGTCAAGATTTACAGCCTGTTAACAATTTAAAAACTATCCGGTATGACAGAATTTCAAACATTATTACAAAGTCTCCTTTTTTTTTCAGAATAGAAATTCAGACCCAGAGAAGTAAAGGGACTTGGCCCGGGTCATGCAGGAAATCCAGTGACTTTATTCATACTGGAATCACAAGCTAAGTCTGTCCTTTTAAGATAACAAACGTGTTATTTTGGTGCTCTTTCTATGACACTAGAAGGAGAATGTCCCTTAGGATTCTACTGGGTGACAAGGGCAATGCATGATAAAATGGCTGTTGTCTTTATTTTAATTTTGCTGTGAGAAGGAGCCCAAAACTGAAACAAAGTGAGTAAAGACCCTGAGGCCTCTCTCCTCAGACTCTGTTTAGAGTGAGGGTTACAGAAGTCCATGTTTGCAGTATGTGCAGTGGCCACAATCACGATTGCCCAGACAGTTTAAGCAGAAACTTTGGCTCTTCATAAGTAGTGGGTCTGCGGAAAAAGAGAGCCTTCCCAGGCTTTTCCATAACTTTCCATGGCTTACTGCTGGGGGAGGAGGAAAGGTATGAGGAAAACAAACAGAAGCAGACCTTCTCTGTGCGCTGGCTCCTGGCCTGCCAAATCAGCTGACTGGACGCAGAGGCAGTTTCCTTAGTGTCTGCGGCCTTACGCTGGCTTCCGCACAGGGGAGCTGGGCAATATTCATTGCTGAACGGGGCCTTGGGAGATCATTCTTAGAAGGAACAGCCTCTGAGGACCCTTGTGTGTTGACCGAAAGTCTCTTGTAGCCAGGGTTTCACAAACTAGATGTGACTGCCTCCTTCTAATGCAAAAATGACTGGGAAACAGAAAAATTCTTAAAGTAAGTCCAGTCTTATAGGTGTGGTCTTTTCTCACTCAAGGTGATTTACCTCTCTGGAGCACTGAGTTAGGGAAGTGTGGAAACAGGGATACACTTGAAGATACTGCAAGCTACTTTCTAGGATTTTGTGAACCATTAAAATTTAAAAATATCTATTTATTCATTACTCATTTATAAGGGATTTTTTTTTTTTTTGAGCTTCCTTTACTTGCAGAATCATGGTCAGGTACTAGAAGAGATACAAAGACGAAAACAGCATGACCTTTGACGTTAAGGTGCTCACACTATTTACCATCTTTCAAAAAAAATCTTCCAAAAACAATAAGACTAAATAAACCACATGGTATCAATATTAGTCTAATCTAAACAGTCCATCTAAGTGTTATAAAGTAGTCATTCAAATACTATCTCTTGTCACTCTTTCTCTCCCTAAGTTAGTGTCTGAGCATATGGAGAAAGGGGTGCCAAGCACATAGCCTTAAGTTAATGGGAAGGGCCGGGCCCTCGGGCTCCATGCTGTCTGTCACATGGGCTCTAGGACAATGTCCCTCATCCAGCTGGTCTGCTGGTCCTCTTGTCATTTGCAGCTGAAGTGTGCAGCTGGCCAGATTCACCAGCTGGTCTTTGCCAGCCTGGTCAGGGCTGAGCAGGCCTCCTTGGCAACAGAGCCTGACATTGGCTGCTGCTTGTGTGTAGACCTTGCAGGGTCTAACTCAGTCGGCCTTGAGCCTTGCAGGCTGCTCAGTAACCCATGTGATCTAACCAGTGTGATAAACTCCCCAGCTAGAGTCTCAGTTGCTTCAAAACAGCGGGTGACCCCACAGAGTGAACTTTTGAGGCCTTCCTTTGCCTGACCACCTCACATTGCCAAGTTGCTGTGGCCGCCTCCCAGAGTGGTGATGTTTCAGAGGTGACCTCTTCCTGGAGCCCCCAGTGTGGAGCGGGCAGAGCCCTTCTCTGCCTTCAGTGTTTCCCTCACCTCTCGGGAATGTTCTCTCCTCTTTGCCACAGAGAGGGCATCAGAAGATACCTATCTGTCATCCTCTCTCACTGTTCTCTTCTCTTCTCCTTCCCACAACGTTTCTAGGCCTGAAGAGTTTGGCCATGGATTCACGCTCACTTGACCCAGATGGAGAACACCCTCCACAGCACAGTGAGTCCCCTGAGTGTATTTTCATAACCTAAAAGGACAGCAACGGCTCAATGGGACCTGAAAATTCTAGTCTCATAACCATAGTCTGTCTATTTTGATTTCAGAGGCCAAGTAGTAACTTGCTTTTTCTTCACAATATACAAATGTCCCCTGAGGCTAACAGATGCTTTGGGGAAACAGGGGGTGAAGAATCTTATATTCAGAAAGGTAAAAGGAAGAGCATATTGATAATATTTAAGGCTTATCATTTGGGCTTGTCTTACTGCCAGAGAGCCAAAGGACTTGTGAGTTTACCTCCTCGTGTGAGGAGCTCTATGGAAATGAGTGAGGAAAACCCAGTTTATTTGTCAGTGTAACCTCCTTGAAACAGTGAGACCAGTAACTTTCAACAGCTTCTTGCAATGATGAGAAACAGTGCCAGAAGCTTCTATAGTGACAGAAAGCACTCAGGAGCAGTCAGTAGAGCCCTCAGTATAAGAAATTAATGGCCTCCAGACAGATATCACAGGCTGGCACAGACTTCCTCTGGCGCCCATCAACCTTTGGCAACCCCAGCAGGCATGAAGGTGCGCACACAGGAGAGCTGCTGCTTCAGGCTTCATCGGCCAGGAGAAGAAAACGAAGAAGAAAATGGAAGAGGCTGAGAGTCCTCATCCATGGAGCACGTGTAAGACAGTCTGCACGGGATTGATGACACTGTTCTGGAAGAATTAAGAGGGCCCTATGTTCCTTAAACACCAATGGCAGGTTGGAGAACTTGGGGGAAGACAATTTGGAACATTTTACCTTTTTCTCTCTCCTTTCCTTATGTTGGGACCTGGGAAAAGTGATAGAAACATGTTGCATCACAATGGAAATGACTATATCCATGCAATTACTATTTAAAGTATTTTAATTTCTCATTTTATATTGCTGATTTAGTCTCATTCTTTAAGAATTTAAATGTGGCAGTTCCATTTTTTTTTTTAATTTGTAAGCAGCAAGTCGTTCACAGGTCAATTGGCTCTAAAGCCCATCGGGTTCCTGGATAACAGACAGACACGGACACTGCTTCTCAGAGTTATTATCCGACTGATGGTAAAATAGAATCTTGCTGTTCCCTCAGCCTAGAAACCCCTTTCCTCCTACTCTTTACACATTTAACTTCTACTGATTCTGCTCCCCGACTTCTCAGCTCCAACCCTCAAACTTAAATCAGATCCCCATTATACTCTCTCACTGTAACCTCTTCTTTCCTTACTTAGCACTTATCTTGATTTGTAATTATATACTGATTTTTAAATGTCTGAAACAAGAGTTCATTCTTCAGAGAGCCAAGGAGGAGAGGGATAAAGAGGCCCTTGTCACAGATGGCAAGTGGTGGCAGGAACCTGAGAAGAACACAAAGGAAGTGATCTGACCATTTCAGAACAGCTGCACTTTGGGGTTCACACCACATGGGCCCCAGATCCTCTAGCACTTTGCTCCGCTACTTGCCGAGAGCCCAGATTTATGATCATTACTTTCCCACCCAGCTCCCAGCTTATTCTTCATCAATTTCTTTTGCTCTCTCTGTAGCATCCTCTGCCTGAGCCTCGCCCTCAGAGAATTCGAGTGGAGGGACATTTCCGGCTGGCTGAGAAGGGACAGATTATGGAGGGGCCATGGGAAGGATGTTGTAAACCACTTAAAAGCTAAAGTATTGAAAATGAGCTTCTGGAGTTCCATGTCAGACCACTAGACATATACTTTTCTCTAAATACATGGTAGTGGGAATCTAAAGTAGTAGTAAAAAGTAAGAGTCAGTGAGCTTAAAAACATGCCCGGGGGCTTCCCTGGTGGCGCAGTGGTTGATAGTCCGCCTGCCGATGCAGGGGACACGGGTTCATGCCCCATTGCGGGAGGATCCCACATGCCGCGGAGCGGCTGGGCCTGTGAGCCATGGCCGCTGAGCCTGCGCGTCCGGAGCCTGTGCTCCACAACGGGAGAGGCCCGCGTACGGCAAAAAGAAAAGAAAAAAAACAAGTGTCCAGGGTCTGTGGCAGATTGGGAACTGAACCCTGGCCAACTTGAATCCAAGGTGCATGAGCTTCCTGTTATATCCAGCTGCCTGGTGCTCCCAGCTCAGCCTCAAGATTGACCTAAATGCAATGGTATTTCCAATATTGCACGCTGGAACCATACTGAGCTCCTTGCTTGATTTTTTTTTTTTTATCACCAAGCCCCTATTTCAGTGATTTTCAGCATTCCACCTTTTTTATTTGTCCCAACACACTTGTGCAATAAGAAATTTTCCTATCGGTGACAGTGGCTTCTTATGATAGAGTGGAGGGTGGAGGGAGTAGAAGAACTGTGTAATTTGAAGACGGCTTGCCCTTGCTCCATGCAGGCTCTGACATGGATTGCCTAGGGAGACGTGCCCCCTTCTATTTCTGACAATCCTTTTAAGGTCCTTTGATTGCAGAAGCAGAGTCACCTGTGCTTTACTCCTTGCTTTGTGAGTCTCTGCATTACCCCGTTCTCTCTAGAACCAAGGCCCTTTCAGTGTCAGAGATTTATTCCTGAACACACCTCCCCTGGTACGCACTGTAGCTGTACTTCCCAGATTCTGACTGCTCTTCTTCCTCAGCTTCTGTGTGCTGCTTGCTGCTCGTCTCTGGCCACTGCCACTCCCGTGCTCTGCTTGGCCTCTTCTCTCCTAACCCCCGCACGCCCCACCACCACGCTCTCCTCACTAACTGGAATGTCTGCCAGCTGTTTACCATGAATCTTTGGCACATCTGTGTAGATCTCCTTCTCTTTATTTATACTCAAATAAGCCCCCAGAGGACATCCTTGTGGTCTCTCTGGTCGCCAGGTCTCCGTCATTCTAACCCCATGACCATTCGTCTGGACCTTCCCACCACAGATATTCACACAATTACCCCTTGTTCTTTATTGTTAACTTGAACCTTCTTTTAATAGCTTCAGCATGGATGAATGAGCTTTCAAAAAGAGAAACGTGTCTTTCTTACATGCATTTTTATATGAATTCTTGTTTTATAGTCCCTGAATGGGTTGATTTGTTCAGGAAAACACAATAGAGCACAGATGTTTGGGCCAAGTGTGCTTGCTAAAGGTATTCTCTATAGGATGCTTTTAGGAACATGAGTATTCACAACAAAAGATGGACATGTTTTCCCTTTGAAGGGTTTTATTTCTTCTCAGTCTTATTAAAAGTTGGATTTATAAACTAAATCGGTGAACTATTTATTTTAAAATATCACTAGCAAAATGTATGATAAATGTATATTAAAGCTTATGAAACCACTCTCATAAAAACATTAAACCCTTTAAAGGTTGGTATCACCAAACATTCTTCACTGTTTGGTAAAATAGAACACACTGTTTGGTGTGTTCAGGTTGGTTCATATTCTTGCTCAGAAGAATTTTTTTTTTTTTCTCTGAGCCACAGAGAATGGCTCTAGCAAGGATGTGTTGGCAGAGCCTGGCATGTTGTGGAGCTACTGGGTGAGGCCTTTGACAAACACCTATTCTGTGCAATTCACTTAAAGGAAAAAAGTCTTTACTGCGAGTTTGCTTTTGAAGAATTTGTTTTCCTGGTAACTGTGGCCATAGCAATTACCTAAAACAAAATCAGTAGTTGATCTCCTTCTCTTTACTCAAAGTATAACAGTATACTTCTAGGGACTTTATTTATCTATTTTTTATCATCTTAATTGGAGTATAATTGCTTTACAATGGTGTGTTAGTTTCTGCTGTATAACAAAGTGAATCAGCTATATGTATACATATATCCCCATATCTCCTACCTCTTGCACCTCCCTCCCACCCTGCCTATCGCACCCCTCTAGGTGGTCACAAAGTACCAAGCTGATCTCCCTGTGCTATGCGGCTACTTCTCACTAGCTATCTATTTTACATTAGGTAGTGTACATATGTCCATGCCACTCTCTCTCACTTTGTCCCAGTTTACACTTCCCCCTCCCTGTGTCCTCAACTCCATTCTCTACGCCTGCGTCTTTATTCCTGTCCTGCCCCTAGGTTCTTCAGAACTTTTTTTTTTATTTCACATATATGTGTTAGCATATGGTATTTTTTTCTTTCTAACTTACCTCATTCTGTATGACAGACTCTAGGTCCATCCACCTCACTACAAATAACTCAATTTCGTTCCTTTCTATGGCTGAGTAATATTTCATTGTATATATGTGTCACATCTTCTTTATCCATTCATCTGTCAATGGACACTTAGGTTGCTTCCATGTCCTGGCTATTGTAAATTGTGCTGCAATGAACATTGTGATACATGACTTCTTTTGCATTATGGTTTTCTTAGGGTATATGCCCAGTAGTGGGATTGCTGGGTCGTATGGTAGTTCTATTTTTAGTTTTTAAAGGAACCTCCACACTGTTCTCCATAGTGGCTGTATCAATTTACATTCCCACCAACAGTGCAAGGGGGTTCCCTTTTCTCCACACCCTCTCCAGCATTTATTGTTTGTAGATTTTTTGTGATGGCCATTCTGACTAGTGTGAGGTGATACCTCATTGTAGTTTTGATTTGCATTTCTCTAATGATTAGTGATATTGAGCATCCTTTCATGTGTTTGTTGGCAATCCGTATATCTTCTTTGGAGAAATGTCTATTTAGTTCTTCTGCCCAGTTTTGGATTGGGTTGTTTGTTTTCTTGATATTGAGCTGCAGGAGCTGCTTGTATATTTTCGAAATTATTCCTTTGTCTGTTGCTTCATTTGCAAATATTTTCTCTTATTCTGAGGGCTGTGTTTTCGCCTTGTTTACGGTTTTCTTTGCTGTGCAAAAGCTTTTAAGTTTCATTAGGTCCCATTTGTATATTTTTGTTTTTATTTCCATTTCTCTAGGAGGTGGGTCAAAAAGGATCTTGCTGTGATTTACGTCATAGAGTGTTCTGCCTATGTTTTCCTCTAAGAGTTTGATAGTTTCTGGCCTTACATTTAGGTCTTTAATCCATCTTGAGCTTATTTTTGTGTATGGTGTTAGGGAGTGATCTAATCTCATACTTTGACATGTACCTGTCCAGTTTTCCCAGCACCACTTATTGAAGAGGCTGTCCTTTCTCCACTGTACATTCCTGCCTCCTTTATCAAAGATAAGGTGACCATATGTGTGTGGGTTTATCTCTGGGCTTTCTATCCTGTTCCATTGATCTATCTTTCTGTTTTTGTGCCAGTACCATACTGTCTTGATTACTGTAGCTTTGTAGTATAGTCTGAAGTCAGGGAGCCTGATTTCCCTAGCTCCGTTTTCTGTTCTCAAGATTGCTTTGGCTATTCGGGGTCTTTTGTGTTTCCATACAAATTGTGAAATTTTTTGTACTAGTTCTGTGAAAAATACCAGTGGTAGTTTGATACGGATTGCATTGAATCTGTAGATTGCTTTGGGTAGTAGAGTCATTTTCGCAATGTTGATTCTTCCAATCCAAGAACATGGTATATCTCTCCATCTATTTGTATCATCTTTAATTTCTTTCATCA
Organism: Monodon monoceros; assembly: GCF_005190385.1. Classification (NCBI taxonomy): domain Eukaryota; kingdom Metazoa; phylum Chordata; class Mammalia; order Artiodactyla; family Monodontidae; genus Monodon; species Monodon monoceros. Next base: position 27,540,175 of record NW_021703770.1, on the reverse strand, counting down.
GTGTCTTATAATTTTCTGCATACAGGTCTTTTGTCTCCTTAGGTAGGTTTATTCCTAGATATTTTATTCTTTTTGTTGCAGTGGTAAATGGGAGTGTTTTCTTGATTTCACTTTCAGATTTTTCATCATTATTGTATAGGAATGCAAGAGATTTCTGTGCATTAATTTTGTATCCTGCTACTTTACCAAATTCATTGATTAGCTCTAGTAGTTTTCTGGTAGCATCTTTAGGATTCTCTATGTATAGTATCATGTCATCTGCAAACAGTGACAGCTTTACTTCTTCTTTTCCGATTTGGATTCCTTTTATTTCCTTTTCTTCTCTGATTGCTGTGGCTAAAACTTCCAAAACTATGTTGAATAAGAGTGGTGAGAGTGGGCAACCTTGTCTTGTTCCTGATCTTAGTGGAAATGCTTTCAGTTTTTCACCATTGAGGACGATGTTGGCTGTGGGTTTGTCATATATGGCCTTTATTATGTTGAG
>NW_021703770.1:27496006-27539591 GCF_005190385.1 Monodon monoceros | reverse complement strand
TTTCTTCTCTGATTGCCGTGGCTAGGACTTCCAAAACTATGTGGAATGAGAGTGGCACGAGTGGATATCCTTGTCTTGTTCCTGATCTTAGTGGAAATGCTTTCAGTTTTTCACCATTGAGGACGATGTTGGCTGTGGGTTTGTCATATATGGCCTTTATTATGTTGAGGAAAGTTCCCTGTATGCCTACTTTCTGGAGGGTTTTTATCATAAATGGGTGTTGAATTTTGTCAAAAGCTTTCTCTGCACCTATTGAGATGATCATATGGTTTTTCTCCTTCAATTTGTTAATATGGTGTATCACGTTGGTTGATTTGCCTATATTGAAGAATCCTTGCATTCCTGGAATAAACCCCACTTGATCATGGTGTATGATCCTTTTAATGTGCTGTTGGATTCTGTTTGCTAGTAGTTTGTTGAGGATTTTTGCATCTATGTTCATCAGTGATATTGGCCTGTAGTTTTCTTTCTTTGTGACTTCCTTGTCTGGTTTTGGTATCAAGGTGATGGTGGCCTCGTAGAACGAGTTTGGGAGTGTTCCTCCCCCTGCTATATTTTGGAAGAGTTTGAGAAGGATAGGTGTTAGCTCTTCTCTAAATGTTTGATAGAATTAGCCTGTGAAGGCATCTGGTCCTGGACTTTTGACTGTTGGAAGATTTTGAATCACAGTTTCAATTTCAGTGCTTGTGATTGGTCTGTTCATATTTTCTATTTCTTCCTGATTCAGTCTTGGCAAGTTGTGCATTTCTAAGAATTTTTCCATTTCTTCCAGGTTGTCCATTTTATTGGCACAGAGTTGCTTGTAGTAATCTCTCATGATCTTTTGTATTTCTGCAGTGTCAGTTGTTACTTCTCCTTTTTCTTTTCTAATTCTATTGATTTGAGTCTTCTTCCTTATTTTCTTGATGAGTCTGGCTAATGGTTTATCAATTTTGTTTATTTTCTCAAAGAACAAGCTTTTAGTTTTATTGATCTTTGCTATCGTTTCCTTCATTTCTTTTTCATTTATTTCTGATCTGATCTTTATGATTTCTTTCCTTCTGCTAACTTTGGGGGTTTTTTGTTCTTCTTTCTCTAATTGCTTGAGGTGTAAGGTTAGGTTGTTTATTTGAGATTTTTCTTGTTTCTTGACGTAGGATTGTATTGCTATAAACTTCCCTCTTAGAACTGCTTTTGCTGCATCCCATAGGTTTTGGGTCATCGTGTTTTCATTGTCATTTGTTTCTAGGTATATTTTGATTTCCTCTGTGATCTCTTAGTTATTTAGTAGTGTATTGTTTAGCCTCCATGTGTTTGTATATTTTACATTTTTTTCCCTGTAATTGATATCTAGTCTCATAGCATTATGGTCAGAAAAGATACTTGATATGATTTCAACTTCCTTAAATTTACCATGGCTTGATTTGTGACCCAAGATATGCTCTATCCTAGAGAATATTCCATGAGCACTTGAGAAGAAAGTGTATTCTGTTGTTTTTGGATGGAATGTCCTATAAATATCAATTAAGTCCATCTTGTTTAATGTATCATTTAAAGCTTGTGTTTCCTTATTTATTTTCATTTTGGATGATCTGTCCATTGGTGAAAGTGCGGTGTTAAATTCCCCTACTATGATTGCGTTACTGTTGATTTCCCCTTTTACGGCTATTGGCATTTGCCTTATGTATTGAGGTGCTCCTTTGTTGGGTGCATAAATATTTACAATTGTTATATCTTCTTCTTGGATTGATCCCTTTGATCATTATGTAGTGTCCTTCTTTGTCTCTTGTAATAGTCTTTATTTTAAAGTCTATTTTGTCTGATATGAGAATTGCTACTCCAGCTTTCTTTTGATTTCCATTTGCATGGAATATCTTTTTCCATCCCCTCACTTTCAGTCTGTATGAGTACCTAGGTCTGAAGTGGGTCTCTCGTAGACAGCATATATATGGGTCTTGTTTTTGTATCCATTCAGCCAGTCTGTGTCTTTTAGTTGGAGCATTCAATCCATTTACATTTAAGGTAATTATTGATATGTATGTTCCTATTACCATTTTCTTAATTATTTTTGGTTTGTTTTTGTAGGTCTTTTCCTTCTCTTGTGTTTCTTGCCTAGAGAAGTTCCTTTAGTATTTGTTGTAAAGCTGGTTTGGTGGTGCTGAATTCTCTTAGCTTTTGCTTGTCTGAAAAGGTTTTAATTTCTCTGCTGTATCTGAATGAGATCTTTGCTGGGTAGAGTAATTTTGGTTGTAGGTTTTTCCCTTTCATCATAAATATGTCCTGCCACTCCATTCTGGCTTGCAGAGTTTCTGCTGAAAGGTCAGCTGTTAACTTTATGGGGATTCCATTGTATTGTATTTGTTGTTTTTCCTTTGTTGCTTTTAATATTTTTTTCTTTGTATCTAATTTTTGACAGTTTGATTCATATGTGTCTTGGTGTGTTTCTCCTTGGTTTTATCCTGTATGGGACTCTCTGTACTTCCTGGACTTAATTGGCTATTTCTTTTCCCATGTTAGGGAAGTTTTCAACTATTATCTCTTCAAATATTTTCTCAGTCCTTTTTTTTATCTTCTTCTTCTGGGACCCCTATAATTTGAATGTTGGTGCATTTCATATTGTTCCAGAGGTCTCTGAGACTGTCCTCAATTCTTCTCATTCTTTTTTCTTTATTCTGCTCTGTGGTAGTTATTTCCACTATTTTGTCTTCCAGGTCACTTATCCGTTCTTCGGCCATTGATTCCTCCTCGAGAACTTTTAATTTCATTTATTGTGTTGTTCATCATTGTTTGTTTGCTCTTTAGTTCTAGGTCCTTGTTAAAACTTTCTTGTATTTTCTCCATTCTATGTCCAAGATTTTGGATCATCTTTACTATCATTACTCTGAATTATTTTTCAGCAGACTGCCTATTTCTTCTTCATTTGTTTGGTCTGGTGGGTTTTTACTTTGCTCCTTCATCTGCTGCATATTTCTCTGTTTTCTCATTTTGCTTAACTTGCTGTGTTTGGGGTCTCCTTTTCGCAGGCTGCAGGTTCGTAGTTCCTGTTGTTTTTGGTGTCTGCCCCCAGTGCATAAGGTTGGTTCAGTGGGTTATATAAGCTTTGTGGTGGAGGGGACTGGTGCCTGTGTTCTGGTGGATGAGGCTGGAATGTTTTCTTTTTGGCATGCAGCATCACATCCGGTGGCATGTTTTAGGGTGTCTGTGAACTTATTATGACTTTAGGCAGCCTCTCTGCTAATGGCTGCGGTTGTGTTCCTGTCTTGCTAGTTGTTTGGCATGGGGTGTCCAGCACTGGAGCTTGCTGGTCGTTGAATGGAGCTGGGTGTTAGCATTGAGGCGGAGATCTCTGGGGGAGCTCTCGCTGATTGATATTACATTGGGCCGGGAGGTCTCTGTTGGTCCAGTGTCCTGAACTCAGCTCTCCCACTTCAGAGGCTCAGGCTTGACAACCGGCTGGAGCACCAAGACCCTGTCAGCCACACAACCAGGTACGTGGTGGGGTTTCTTGCCTTTTGGGAAGTCTGAGGTCTTCTGAGGTCTTCTGCCAGCATTCAATAGGTGTTCTGTAGGAGTTGTTCCACATGTAGATGTATGTTTGATGTATTTGTGGGGAGGAAGGTGATCTCCACGTCTTACTCCTCTGCCATCTTGAAGGTTGATCCTCTAGGGACTTTAACATTAGTTATTATGGTTTTTATCTTTTAGTCTTCCAATCTTTTTGCTTATGAAGGGAAGACCCATAGAGGAACTGATAATAACAGGTAGAGCATTTTCAATTAGTAATAACAATTACTCCTGTTTTCATATGAAGAGGTTTTAAATATCTGAAGATTTGGACTATCATTTCCCCAATAAAACTTGGCATATATCTGTATATATAGATATATATCTATATAGATATACAGATATGGCTTTAAATTTCAGTAAACTGATGAGGTCAAATACATTCACAGCACAGCTGACTGTGCTATTTCAGAGAAGTTCAAGATAATTTCACATCTGAAAAGGGAGACTTCTTTGCATTCTTGAGAAAATGCCAGTTGGGAATTTTCTTATTTAAGACACCCCCTGCCCCTGCCAATAAAATATAGGTTATATGATTCTAAAGTTTTCAGTTAGAAAGTTTTGCTTTCATGGCAGAGGAAAACTGCAAGTTATTATAGCCCATGATGTGTATTTAGGGGAAATGGCGGTAAAACACATAATTTCAACATATTTCTGGACTAAATTAATATGATTATATAGTATTTCATACCACAAAAGTAAAACTATTCTCTCATAGAAGTTGATTCTTCTCCCAAATGAACTGGACTGTTAGTTATTTTGATCACTATTTTCTATCAGTACCACAACCAGCCAGATAGTTTAAGGAAAGAATAAAATCATGTTTGTCACTAGTCTTACCTCAAATTAATGATAAAAAGCAGGTAAGTTGCAGAATATGTACTTGTTAGTTGGAATTTGGGGTGGAGGGGGCAGTGGTAATCATTAATGGTTATCTGTCTACACAGCTTACCAAGAGCATACAGTCATTAGAACACCTAGGTTCAGCTGTATAGACAGATGACCACTAGGGACTAACTAAATCTGGCTGCCCCCTTGAAGGAAAGAGATGGAGACATGTACAGGAGGCATCTGACTTGGGGAATGCTGTTCGAGAAAGACTTAACAACTAAGATTCTTTTTTTTTTCTTTCTTTTTTTTTTTTTTTTTTTTGCGGTACGCGGGCCTCTCACTGTTGTGGCCTCTCCCGCTGTGGAGCACAGGCTCCGGACTCGCAGGCTCAGCGGCCATGGCTCACGGGCCCAGCTGCTCCGCGGCATGTGGGATCTTCCCAGACCGGGGCACTAACCCGTGTCCCCTGCATCAGCAGGCGGACTCTCAACCGCTGCGCCACCAGGGAAGACCCTAAGATTCTTAATTGATAGTGAAGTACGTGTTTTAGAAGGGCTATGGAGCTACCCTCTTACCAAGGAATATTCAGGAGATTAGTTACCATAAACTTACTCAAGATGAACTGAGGTGTTCTCATTCAAACAGGTAAATGAGAGAGAGAATTAGAATTGAGAAATGTGTTTCTGCTTACATTACCTGGATAGCATCTCCCAGCTAATGCAACAACTAAGTTGAAAGATGTGCCTCCCAGATGAAGGAAAACTGAAGTCTATAATATAAAATATCACAACTCCCAAAGTGTCTGGGTTTAAAAAAATGCAGAGAGAGTTGATCTATTGCCCAGTCTGCTGAATTGGAATCTTGAGCATAGCTCCTTGAGAGGGAGTTTCCCAGAAATATGACTACATATAAATTGTTTAGATAATAAAAAATGTATTTAGCCAAAATAAAACAGTGAAAACAAAGTTAAGCAAAAGCACTTGTAGCAAATATTGATAGCTATTATCTATATTATTTTATATAAAGGGCTCATAAAAATAGTAAGAAAAGCCCCAAGAATCTCAGTGTATAAATAAATAATTTATGCTAAGAGAACTGAAACATTTTCAATATCAGTAATAATGGAATATAAAAGAAAATGATAATGTAATGCTATTTCTAGTGAAAAACTGAAGGGAATATTCTAGTCCCCATTAACTGCAGCACAGAAAAATAATTAATAAAAAATAATTTTCTAGAAATCAATTCATCAATTCTCATCAAGAAAATTTAAATATTCATTTCCTTTGGCCTAGTAGTTTTACTTCTAGCAATCTACCTTAAAAAAGAAATAATAATAAAGGCAGAAAAAATTATGCACAACCATGTTAATTAGAACCTGACAGAACTGTGATCACCCTGGCTCCATCCCTAACTAGTTCTATGGCTTTGATGGTTATTCTCTCTGCGTGAATTTTGGTTTCATTATCTGTAAAACATGATAAGATGGCAGTAAGAACCTCCATCTCATATCAGTATGCATGTTGAGATGGTATACATAAAATGCTTAGCAATGTATGCTCAATAAATGACAGAAATATAATATTACTAATATATATCTAGAATATTAAAATATTAAATAATGTATAAAATTATTATCTTAGAATATTAAATATATAAAACTGCACAGAGAGTAGTCAACTGTCTAGGAGTAGAAACTGCCAAAAAAGTGAGCTATGCTAATGTGGATTAGGGCCCCAATTCCTAGCCTGACACACCTGGAGGAGAGCCTCCACCCCATGAGAGGAGACTGGGTGGAGGAAGCCCCCCTGCCAACTTCTTAGCTTCACTCACCTAGAATACAGCCTCTGCAACAAGAAAGCTGAAAGTGATGAGAAGAGCTGGTGTCCTGCCCAACTTGGGGAGAATACCACAGCCTTCAACTGAGAACTGCGGGGTGGGGATAGGGGGAGCAGGAATTTTCAACATTTAAGTAGAAAGGAAAGAAGGAAGAAAACAGGAAGGAAGGAAGGAAGGATGGATAGCAAGAAGGACAAATGAATGAAATTAAGTCTATAAAAATGTCCTGGGGCTTCCCTGGTGGCACAGTGGTTGAGAGTCCGCCTGCCGATGCAGGGGACACGGGTTCATGCCCCGGTCCAGGAAGATCCCACATGCCGTGGAGCGGCTGGGCCCGTGAGCCATGGCCGCTGAGCCTGCGCGTCCGGAGCCTGTGCTCTGCAACGGGAGAGGCCACAACAGTGAGAGGCCCGCGTACCACCACCAAAAAAAAAAAAAAAAAAAAAATGTCCTGGAGGGAAACAGAGCAAAATGTTAGCAATAGTTACTTGTGGTAGGATGAAGAACATGTCCTCCCCTTGTATAGTTGAAAATATGTTGAATAGGTGATCCACCTCCAGACTGATGGTGTGAGAAGCTCTGCAGACCTGCTCCCCAGCAAAACAACCGTAACTAATGAAAATTATAAAGAACAACCATTTAAAATCTCTGCAAGTTTTCCTAGGGACATACAGCTAATAATAATTTTTTTAAAAAACACAAACATTTATTCAAGAACATCTCTTAAGTCTCAGTAGGAACAGTGGCAAACTGTGGTGCTTGAGCATGACCTACTCTCTGCCTCCTCTGCCCCCAGCTCAACGTGATGGAAGCTCTACTCTGGGTCAATATAACCAAGAACACAAGATTCCTGCTCCCCCCCTTTCTACCCCCCAGCTCTCAGCGAAGGCTATGGTATCTCCCCAAGTTGTGCACGATACTAGTGCTTCTCATCCCCCTCAGCTTTCTGTTGCAGAGGCCATGTTTTAGGTGAGCAAGGCTAAGAAGTTGGGGGCGGGGGGGCTTCCTCCACCCAGTTCCTTCTTATAGGGTGGAGGCTCTACTCTAGGTGTGGCAGCCCAGGAACTGGGGCCCTAATCCACCTCACCCCAGCTCACTTTTCTGGCAGAGTTTCTACTCTGAGAGAGTTGACTAGTTGAGAAGACTAGATGCTACTGCCACTGCTGAATGATCTGCTCATAAAGCAGAATTGTAACTCCAGTTCTGGAGGCAGATCTCAAAGATTTTGACCAAGGGTGGGAGGTAGGACATAATAACAAAGAGTCCCAATGTTTTTCCCATGGAATTAACTTTGTTCAGAACAGACAACGGGGAAGTTTTAAGTCCAATGGCACTCTTTAAAACCATGAAGATTTTAGTGATAAGAAATAAAGAGGGGGCTGGTAGCTCCATAAGAGCAACAAACTAAATCCTAGGCCAGCTAGTTACCAGGGAGAACCAGAAAAAGAGATAACTAAGAATACGCTTGGTGTCCAGAACAAACCTCAAAGCCTGGCTTCAAAAAGTACCTCTTCAAAGACATCTGAATTTAAATGGATCATGCTGTGGAGTAGTTTCTGATCCAGAGAATTATTGAAAACAATACAGAAATCAGATAGCAATGATTGGAAGCTAACAACGGGGTGTGATACCAAAAAAAGGCAGCTAGTTTAACACAGATCATGGGAAAAAAGCAGTCAAAGAGAGACCTGGCTACATCTACTGTCATAGCGGGGGACTGTGCACATGCCCAAGGCCATGCCCTCTGAGGAACAACATCAGAGACTTCATACTGTGAGGGATATAGACTCCATAAAAGAGTCCGCCCAGGCCACTAAACAAATAAGCAAACAACAATAATAAGCCCAGGGGAAGAGGTAGACATGCGGTGGTTGTCATATCCAGAACCATTAAAATATATGCTCTAAAATGGCCAGTTTTCAACAAAAACTATGAAACATGCAAAGAAACAGAAAAGCATTTCTCGCACACAGGGAAAAAAACAAAAAAATAGAAGGTAATGTAAGAAGGCCTGCATGCCAAACTTACCAGAAACAAATTTCAAAACAGCTACTATAAACGTGTTCAAGAACTAGAGTAAACCATGATTAAAGAAGTAAAGAAAAAATATGACAATGTCTCATGAAATAGAACATATCAATAAAGAGATAAAAATTCTTTTAAAAATGAATGGAAGTTTTGGAGTTGAATAATATAACAGCTGAACTGAGAAATTCATGAGGGGCTTATAGTAGATCTAAACTGGCAGAAGAAAGAACCAGTAAGCTTGATGATAAATGGATAGAGATTATGCAATCTGAAGAACAGAGGAAAAACAATGACAAAGAAAAAACGAACACAGCCTCAGAGAAATGTGATACATCACTAAGCTTGCCAACATACATGTAGCAGGAGTGTCAAAAGCAGAGGAAAAAGAGAAAGGTTAGAAAAAATAGTCAAAGAAAATTACCCAAATATGATAAAAAAAAACCTTTATCTACACATCTAAAGAGTTCCTAATAAGATAAACAGAAAGAGATCCACACACAGACATATCATAGAGAAAACAGTAAAAGCCAAAGATAAAATCTTGAAAGCTAAAATAAAAACAACTCATCACAAACAAGAAAACAATAATATTAACAGACGACTTCTCATTAAAAACAATGGAGGCCCGAAGAAGAAGGATGATATTAAAATTGCTGAAAGAAAAAAAGCCTATAAGTATCTTATATTCAGCAAAACTATCTTTAAAAGGTGAGGGCAAAGTAAAGACATTCCAAGACAAGCAAAACTTAGAAAAATTATTGCTAACAGACCTTCCTTGCAAGAAATACTAAAGGAAGTTCTTCAAGCTAAAAGTAAGTGATGCCAGACAGTAAGTAATCCACCTGAAGGAAAAAAAAATAGAGTTCCAATAAAGGTAATCATGGGGGTTTCCCTGGTGGCGCAGTGGTTAAGAATCCTCCTGCCACAGGGGACACGGGTTCGAGCCCCGGTCCAGGAAGATCCCACATGCCGCGGAGCAGCTGGGTCTGTGCGCCACAGCTACTGAGCCTGTACTCTAGAGCCCATGAGCCACAACTACTGAGCCCACGTGCTGCAACTACTGAAGCCCGTGTACCTAGAGCCCATGCTCCACAACAAGAGAAGCCACCGCAATGAGAAGCCCACGCACCGCAGTGAAGAATAGCCCATGCTCGCCACAACTAGAGAAAGCCTGCGCACAGCAACGAAGACCCAATGCAGCCATAAGTAAATAAATAAATAAATAAAGGTAATTATGTAGATAATTATAAAAGACAGTAAAAATTATGTATTGACTCCTTTCTTCTTTTAACTAATCTAAAAAGCAATCACATAAAACAAAATGTATAAAATTATGTTACTGGCCTACAATATATGTAAATGTAATATATTTGACAATAACAGCACCAAGAAATTGGGTAGGAACAAAGCTATATTAGAGTAAGGAACTAACACCAGATGGTAACTAGAATCCAAAGAAAGAAAGGAAGAGATCAAGAAATATTAAATAAGAAAATTACTATAACAAACTATATGAATATATATACTAGCTCTTCTTTCTTCTCTCAGTTTCTTTAGAGTACAGAAAATAACATTAGATAATAAATATAAAAATGTATCACTGGGGACTTCCCTGGTGGTTCAGTGGTTAAGAACCCACCTTCCAATGCAGGGGACATGGGTTCAATACCTGGTCAGGTAACTAAGATCCAACATGGTGTGGGGCAAGTAAGTCCGTGTGCTCTAGAGCTCATGCACCACAATTAGAGAGCCCATGTGCTGCAACTACTGAGCCCACGCGCTCTGGAGCCTGTGCTCCACAACTAGAGAGAAGCCAGTGCACCGCAATGAAAAGCCCACACACCGCAATGAAAGATCCTGCATGCTGCAATGCATGCACGACGCAACCAAATAAATAAATTTAAAAAAAAATGTGCTGCTGGTTTGCAACATATGTAGATGTAAGATATATGGGAATAATAGCACAAAAAGGGGAAGAGGGAAAAGTCATATAGGAGTAATAATTCTATATCTAATTTAAATAAAGTTAGTATAAATCTGAAGTAGATTCTGATAAGTTTAGGTATATATACCAAGTCCTAAAGCAACCACTGAGAAATAACTAAAAAAATTGTGAAAGTATCATTAAAGGAATTAAATATGAGTAAATTTTTGGCATTTGGGTTAGGCAAAGCCTTCTTAGATATAACACCAAAAGTATATGCAACAAAAGGAAAAAATTAAATAAATTAAACTTCATCAAAATTGAAATCTTTTGTTTTTTGAATACCATCAAGTATATGAAAAGACAACCCACATGATGCAAGAAAATATTGCATTGAGAGGTAATTTGTATTTAGAATACATAAAGAACTCTCTCAACTAAATAGTAAAATACAACCCAGTCAAAAATTCACAAAGGAATTCAATAGACATTTCTCCAAAGAAAAAATGCAAATAGGCAATAAGCACATAAAAAGATATTCAACATCATTCTTCATCAGGAAAATGCAGGATACAGTCAAAATCTCAATGAGATACCACTTCATACCCACTAGGATAGATTTAGTTAAAAAGTCAGAAAATAATATATGATGTTGAGGATATGGAGAAGTTAGAACACTCATCCATTGCCAGTGGGAATGTAAAATAATGGAAAACCATCTGGTAGTTCTTCAAAAGGTTAAACATAGAGTTACCATATCACCCAGAAATTCCACTCCTAGGAAAACACCTAAGAGAAATGAAAACATACGTCCTCACAGAAACTTCTACGCAAATATCCATAGCAGCATTATTCATAATAACCCCAAAGTAGAAACAGCCCAAATAACCATCATCTAATGAACCCTAAACAAAATGTGATATGTGTGTATCTTTGTCTAATATGATATATGATCCCATTTATATGAAATGTCTAGAATAGGCAAAACTACTGAAACAGAAATTAGATTAATAATTACCTGGGGTGGTAAAGTTGGGGTAAAATGGAGAGTAAGACAGATAATGCCTATTGGGTTTCCTTTTAGGATAATGAAAATGTTGTAAAATTTATTGCAGTGCTGGGTTCATAATTCTTTGAATATACTAAAAATTATTGGATTGTACACTTTAAATGGGTGAACTAGATAATATTTCAATGATATTCAATAAAGCTGTTATATTTGAATAAATAAAATATATAACAAAATGTGCACAAATGCACATACAATACAGCTTTCTCTATAGAAATAGACCATTTTATAACATTCCTCTAATGTTAAATAACATGATTCTATGAGAATATTAAAATAAAGATTTTTATAATGATAAATGAAATATAATCAGATAGCAAAGTATGAAGAGACCTTAAGTATGAAGAAGTGGTGAGATCTAGGTGTTGCCAAATTTGGGGGACTATCCTTCTGGAGAAGATAAAACTTGATGGAATCCTTAATGGTAGGGGTAATTGGTTAAATAACAAGTCTCTCATGAATAAACATGTTTTGTTTTAAAAGGGTTCTTTTCTCTTAAGTAGCTGCTATTTTGTTAGGCACTTTTCAAGGTATTTTACATACATTATCATTCGTTCTCACACAATAGGTTTTACAAATGAGAATACTAGAGCTTTTTAAAATGGTAACTGCCAATTTTCACGTAACAACTATATGGTGAGTTAAAGACTAAAATTCAGGAATGTTTACCACATCATTCTATGTTGATTATTATAATTTAAAACTGTGTGATCCACAAAACAAATTTTATTAAAACATCTTTGGCATATTATTTGATTCAAAATGAAGGGGAGAGAATAGAAATTTGTGGTCAGTCATTAATTTGTGAATAAATTCCCAAGTTCCAAAGAAAATTCCTGGGACTTCTTCAGTATTAAACCTTTAAAAAAAGCACCTCAGATCACATAAGCAAGTTTCCCAAGTGAAAGTAATGCATTTTTTAGTTCTTTCTGGATAGGTATCATTAAAGATTATATTCTCTCAGTTCTTTAAAAATGATTGCATGAGGCCAGTCAATGAAGAAATTTTGATCACATTTATGAAAAATCTTAAAAGATTCCTTCTCTCTCTGGTTGCAAAATGTATCATACCAAGTATTTTCTCAGCTCAATATATTACAGCAATGTCCCTCATGTAAATAATATCTTAAACAATATATAATATACTAAAACTCTATACTCAGATTAGATATTAAAAGATTAGATTAGATATTAAAGGAAGGAAAATACCAGGCTTGTGAGGAGTTTTTTAATTATCTAAAGGTTTGCAGCATTTGTTTTGTAAAGAAAAATGATTGTTTTTCCCCAATGGAGAAGTAAACCAGTAACAGAATTTTGACAAGATTTGTATGACTCCAATTAGAATTTGGGTCGCAAAGAGTAACAAATACATTGGTCATAATCTCCTGCTTGTGTGAGCCTCTTAGAACATGGAATCCCTGATGAGATCATACCTTTGCAAAATCATTTCACCAACATCTGGTCCTAAAATACCTCAGTTTGATTCAGATAGGTTGATTCAGACAGGACTACGCTGATTAGAGCGGAGAGAAAGGGTGTGCTCCAATTAGAGTAGGCAAAGCTTAGACCAGAACTTTATCTTTAGGGACTGATTGATTTAATGTGTTGCAAATTTATAGAGTTTAATTCATTCACCCCAGTGGAACCTCAAACAATTCCCAGATATGCAAAATGTCCAACATGTCTTTGAGAATAGACGTATACATTATATGACAGCTGTTTATGTCTTTTAATGGAAGGGAGAGCTCTTTTTGCTTTTGAGTTTGGCAATGATATATTCTCTTTGGCCAACAGAGTAGAGTTATTGTGGATTAAGATGAGAGGTATGAAGAGCGAAAGGTAAATCATAGGAAGCAATCAGAGGGCGATGATGAAACAGAGCAGAAAATGCTGATTTAGATAAATGAGGCATATTAAAGGCTAAAACATCATTTATGAGGATTCTCACCCAAAAAGAATTTATTTTAAACTCTAAAATAGATTGACATAAAAGCACAAGGTCTTTAAATGATACATGGTCACACAATCACAGTCCAAAACCTCTTATTTTAAAAAATATTATGTAAGAAAAAGGACATTAATTAAAACCTCTCCTCATATCCACACCAAAATAAATGCTATGGAAAAGAATAATGCTGGAGAAAGACATCCCTGAGTTTCAGCTTCCTTATCTATAAAAATCACAGTAAAAATACTTGCCAGTTTGAACTTGTAACCTCTGAGATTCTTTCCAAATTAGTTTTTATGATTCTAGGTAAGATATACTTATTGTTAAGTTCAAGGTGTCACAATTAGCAGGAGGGTATGAATTTTAATAAGTAATGAAGAGGCTTCAATACCCAGTGGGATGAACCTCTAAGGATGAACTATCGTGCAGTCTGACAGGTTTGTGATGGACACATATGTGTGTGTTAGGAGGGAGACACTTCCCCCAGCCCTTAAATCACACTGCCATTACTAAAGCAAATTCTAACAAGGAGTTCTCAAGCTTAGCTGCGTATTAGAATCTGGGGAGCTTTAAAATATCCTGATGTCCAGGTCATGTCACAGAACAATTAAATCGGAATCTCTGGGGATGGGACCTGCACATCAATATTTTTTTAAAGCTCCTGAGGGGATTCCACTGTGAGCCATGATGAGCACCACTGCCTCCTGCTTTCATGTTACAGAGGAGAAAACTGAGACCCTCATAAGCTAAGTGACTGCGTTTAGGTTAAGGAGTCTGAGGGGAAGCCAGGACAAGAGTCCCAGTCTCCCACATTTTCATCCTATTCTTTCCACCACCTCCCTGTCTTTCTGTCTCTCCTCATTTCATACCATTGCCTCTAAATTGGCCTGCCTGTGCTCTTAATTTCAGATCCTCTGTTTAGCACCTATACATATCACATAACAAAGCCGTGTGAAGTCTTCCCTGGTACAATTTTTGCGTATTATTTTCCTTTTCATAATCATTGGTTTTCTTAGACTGGCAGTTTAGAGTTGACCCTAATTCTCTCATCTTACTGGTGAGAAAACTGAGCACCAAAGAAGTTAAGTGACTAGTCTACGGTCATTTAATCTGCATAGATCAAGATCCAGAACTGAAATTGCTTAATATCTTGTCCAAGTTCTCTCCACTCTCCCAAGCCTCCAACTTTGATGATGGGAATGTCCCACAGGAGACACTGGCACCTTTTGTCAATAAGCTAACACACATTTGTCCCAAGAGTAGAGAAGCTGAAGAGAATCAGGCAGCAGCATCTCACTTTTTATGCTTGGAGGTCAGAGGAGAGCCCAAGATGCTGCTGCAGCTCATACGTTACTGCTAAAGGGCTGGCGCCGCTGGCAGCGGGCAGCAGCTCAGAGCACAGCTTCTCCTGCAGGGCTCTTCCGTCATGAGAGGGTGAAGCTTGAGAACAGGAAGAGACCACTGCAGGGGCCAGTTCTTGTTCATGGGCTCCAGTTCAATGTTACAGGTTCTAGTTTTTCCTTGTTTCCCCCTCATGTCCATTCTCCCTTCTTAACCACTTGTTTTCTAGGCTTCAGCTTCCAGTATGAGACGCAAGTAATAAACAACAGCTTGAAAGAGACTATGTAACCAGCTCTGACGATTGCATAAGGTCAAATCCCTATAATAAATTATATCTATCATATATCTATTATATCTCCCGGAGCTCTGCTTTTCTGATTGGAACTCTGACCCATTTGTGGGCTAGGACCGGGTAAAGGGAATCAAGTGGCACCACTCTCTTGGCCATGACTTCCCTTTGTTTACAGGCAGGTAACTAAGATTGAAAAACCCAAGATCTGACAACACCAGATGTTCACTGAGCTTTTGACAACAACCTGCTGGGGCAGAGCAGTGACTGTCCCTGCTCCATTTTCCCATTGTCTCCATCCCTGCCCATTACATCTTTACAATGCCCTGTCTTGTACACTTACCTTCCCTGTGGATGTTTGAGTTTGCATCCTGCAGTCTACTCAAATCCAACCAACGATAATCAGCTTTTCTCACAACCTTTTGCTGATACCATTTTTGACTATTTCTCTGATTTTTTTTCATGTCTCTGATTTTTATGCCATCTCCCTGCTCAAATATGTTTGTATTATTACTAATGTTCTCATTTGTGCCACTCCTTAATATTCTTTGTTAAAATTTTAATCCTTGAGCTTAGAATGCAACAATTCTTATACCTCTTCTTATCTATATAAAGATTAAGATAGAGTTAGGAATGTAACAGAAGCTCACTGAATAACTGTTGAAATTAATAGATTTTCACTGAAGGTCCACTGTTTATTTATTACTATGCTTGTTTTGTTGGAAGGGGGCTGGCAACTTGCCTTCTAGTATATGCTTTAAATAGAGCAGCAGTATTAGCCCAGAGCAACTTCTGTCTGTCTGCCTTTAAGACATGTTAACACCTAGAGACCTGGCTGATAATGTTGTGAATTAGTTGTAGAAAGACAACTACCACATATACACTCTGCAAAACTTTATAGCCACAGTATTTTGAAAAGGAAAAAAATATTTTATACCCAATAACTCAATAATAGAAAATATCATCTTTGAACAATTTATTTTAGCTTTCTATTTTTAGAGCAACGTCAGTAATCTGCTTTCAAAAAAGCGTATTATGACAATATGTTATATGACATACTTCATTTAGCCTTGTTTTGAAGTCTGAGGTGATGGACTTGTTTTTAAAAGTTGCAGCTGCAAATGATTGACTCTTTATACTTGTAATCTATGTTTAAGAATGCTTATACAATTGTTCTGTATATTTTAAAATAGGTGAATTATGCTATAATCTGACCTATTGTAAAAGAGAAGTATACAAAACTCAAAAACTTGACACTTGAAAAACAAAATAACTTTCCCTTTAGAGATACAAATTTTTTCATTGCAGTATAAATATATGTATGATTAGATAGATAGGTCTTCATTCCATATGCAAAATTTTATAGTCTGCTCAATTTTTACTTAAAAGTATAAGAATTTTACATTAAAACCTAATTTTTAGTGCTCACATATTTTCTTCCATAAATATAACCAGTTTACTTAATCAATCTCCTATTGTAAGACATTTGATTACAAGTAATGATTCACTCTTACACTGTTGGTAGGAATGTAAATTGGTACAGCCACTATGGAGAACAGTATGGAGGTTCCTTAAAAAACTAAAAATAGAGCTACCATATGATCTAGCAATTCCACTCCTGGGCATATATACAGAAAAAAACATAATTCAAAAAGATACATGCATTCCAATGTTCATTGCAGCATTATTACAATAGCCAGGACATGGAAGCAACCTAAATGCCCATCGACAGAGGAATGGATAAAGAAGACGTGGTACATATATACAATGGAATATTACTCAGCCATAAACAAGAACAAAATAATGCCATTTGAAGCAACACGGATGGACCTAGAGATTGCCACACTGAGTGAAGTAAGCCAGACATAAGCAATATCATATATCGCTTATATGTGGAATCTAAAAAAGTTGGTACAAATGAACCTATTTACAAAACAGAAATAGACCCACAGGTGTAGAAAACAAACTTATGGTTACCAGGGGGAAAGGAGGGGGAGGGATAAATTGGGAGACTGGGATTGACATATACACTACTATATATAAAATAGATAAGTAATAAGGACCTAGTGTATAGCACAGGGAACTTTACTCAATACTCTGTAATATCCTATATGGGAAAAGAATCTAAAAAAGAGTTGATATATGTGTATATATAAAACTGATTCACTTTGCTGCACAGCAGAAACTAACACAACATTGTAAATCAACTATACTCCAATAAAATTTTTTTAATAATAAAATAAAATAAAAATGAGTAATGGTTCAGCAATGCATTTTGTTCATCAATCATTTGCCCATGATTTTAATAATAATCTCAGGATAAAAATTTTAAAGGTGCTTAAAACATATGTGCATTTAAAAATGTTTCATACATATTTTCTGCTTTTTCTTAGAAAGGGTACACCAATTATATTTTCATCAATAATTTATGCTTTTTTTATTTTGTCAAGTTGATAAGCCCAAATTACATAAAATTATTGTTTTAACTTGTGTTTCCTCAAACCTACAGCTCCAAAGACAATAAATATGTTTATACCTCAAGATACCTGGTGGTTTGGTATGGTGAAGGATGCATTTTTTCCATCAAACTTTTAGTTTATCAGGTTTCTTTTATATACAATAAATAAATAGTGATAGAAAACACTGATTTCAGAAAGGGGGGAAAGAAGCATAATTTTGAAATGAGGGCAATGAAACTGAAAAATTGCAGAATGATCATTCTTTCCCCATCCAAAAATCAGTGATGGACAGAGAGGAGTAAGAGTTGCCTAAAGCGGGGATTAAGTTGCTCTGGATATCAAACAGAGAGTAAGACTGAGTGAACAGCTTTGGCTGGGACACTGCAAGTGTTAGATGCTATAATGGACAGGGCATCAAGCCAAACATTATATACCCAAGACTGATAAAGGAAGTTAGAGTAGAAATTGGAGAACTGTCAGTTGATATTTTCACAACTTTTTTGAGCTCAAAATGAGATCCCTGAAGATAAAGATGATGATTAACATAACCCCATTATGATAAAAAGGGGGAAGGGTTGGCAAATTACTCAGAATTATATACGTCAGTCTATTCTAATCTCATGTGGGAGAGAAACTGTACAAGCCTTTTGAGGAATCCAATAGAGCTACACTTAGCAAGCCCATGATTTGAGGGAGAACAGCCCCTTGCTCTCATTCCTTGGCTTATTAGAATTTTTTGAGTATATCATTACAGCGAAGGTGCTAAGCCATCTTCAGAAAAAAGGACGCATACAGCGTGTGCTAATATTGCTTTGCTGGTGCAGGATTGGAGCTGATACTGTCTACTGAGAGGAGACTTCATTTGTAATCATATACAAGCTGTGAATGACTTGGGTCCTTCTGAAGTGGTTTGTATGAAGAAATGCTTTTTGAATTTCCAAAATTCTGGTAAGAAAAATCTTCCTCCAACAAAGGGGATTGTCCTTATATATAGAAGACTTGAGAACATGGCAGCTTTGAGAAGAGTGGGCTGGCGTGGCAAATGTGTGAGGTGACTTGTAGGCAGTCTCAACCTACAGCTTCCCCAGTACCTCTGGGGACCTCTAGGAGGCAGCATGGCCTGAAGACTTGACTACTGTCCAAAGTTCAAAGAAGGGGAAAGAAAACACAAGAGGGGAGGAGCTAAATGGCAGAAGAGAGATAATGTATAACCTGTAAGTCACAAAGGAAGGCTCCCAAGGACAGCGCCCTCCCACTCCCTCTTCACTCTCATTTTGAGTCTTTCTTATATCTAAGGTCCTCTGGGCCCACAAAACTGGGCAGAAATTTTCTGACCCAATTAGTTGCTTAACAATTATTTTAGCCAGAGAGCAACCTATCATTTCCTGCTTTAGACACAACTGGAAAAAAAAAGGAGCCCAACGCATGTAATTAGCTCTCAAGTACGCTTCTCAACAGAATGAAGATTATGTAAGATTTTTTAAATGTCAATAATCAATAAATCTGCCTGAGATAGTGGTCTCACCCTGCTGCTCCATGGACTTAGGCTTGGCTGATCTAGCCACTCTCTAGTAAACAAACAAAACAAAACCAAAAGACAAAACCTCTTTAAATATTTGAGTCACTATCCTTATCCTGGAAGCTATCTGGATTGCTTCTGTTATAGATTTTCTGCCTTAGTTTAGAATAGTTTCCTATAATCCAGACCTGGTGGTTGTAAAATTGAATAACCCCAGAACATTTACAAGTCCCTTGAATAACACATGTGCCTGGGAAACGGTTTCCTGCCTTTGGCTGCCTCTCTGAAGCTGCAGTCAGGGCATCCTTGGATAGGATGTTCTGTCCTGGCTTAATAGGCACGGGATGAACAAGACTCTCAGTTGCACCTGCATGTCCAGATGGTACCTGTAGTTTGTATTTACTTTCAGAAACCAAGGACAGTATGACTCCATTTTATTGAGCCCCAGTCCTAGTTGTGGGAGATCACTGAGATCAAACGTATTGGCTAGAACAAGCTTTAGCAAGCCTCTGGGAAGAACATGTCTTTTCTGTCCTAGCTGAGTGTGTTTCCATCACATTTCCTCACTTCCAATGGGGTCATCCAACCATAACTCCTCGTGGTAGTTTCTTTTAATAAACAAGCCTTACCTTTTATCTGGGTATACCTGGCTCTGTCTGAGTTCCTGGGGTAGTTTAAACACTTTATAGTGGATAAAAGAAAGAAATTATGGCCGCTGTGCTAAACTGGTTCTGATGCTATCAACCACCCTTTGCGAGAGGGCTGTGATTGTCAAGAGGTGACATAGAAGGTGAGAAATGGGAAGATTTCTCAGGATTGCTTATGTTCCCCATTAAATTAATAATGAAAGACTTTAGGGTCAATTCAAAAGCAGAAAAGCCTACTTCAGCCGGTAGGAATGTTTCTACAATTAGGCAAAGCAAGTTAACTGTGCATGTTTGATTATCATAAATCTTCTTCGCCATCTCAGCATGGAGAATTGGTTTTCCTAACTTCACACTTTCACGTATCTCTCTCTATGCTGTGCTGTATCTTAAACTAAGCGTGTTCGCATAAGATTGCCACGTGTTTCTTAGAACACTAATGAATCATAAGCGATTTGAAGGCAAGCGCAAGCTGTCGTCGGACCTAACAGCAGTGCTCAGCAAATGGTAAATTTTCATTGAAAATTTTTTGCCATCTCAGTGGTATGTTTTTGGGATATCAAGCGACTCATTCTTCTTTGGCATACTTTTAAATCTTTTCCATCTTAAATACCAGTCATGCCACTTGATTTCCAAAGGATACAATTTCATTTCTTTAGGCTTGGAAGTTTCTAAATCTTTACTCATGTCTAATTAAAAATGCAACTACACGTGGGCGGAGTGAACCCAAGGTCTTCTGGCAATGTGTACCACTCTCCCAAGGTATTTCTCTTTCTCAGGTCCTTGCTTTCTAGTATCTTCTTTATTATCTAAAGACGCATGCAGAAGACAATTTGGATATTTTATTTTCCCTTGCATGGAACTTAAAATGGTTGCCAATGTGTTTTAGTGCAGTAAGTCAAAGAGCTTGCTCTAGCTCTTCTTGAAATTTTTGATTTGTAACTTTGACACATCTGCGGGTTAAAAACCAAATCCTACTTGGCCTTTTTAAAGTCCAGAGTAATTTCATATTTGCATAGTTAGCTTAAATAGTGAGTAGCTGAACCTTTCTCTGAAAGCCTGCACTGTCTGAACAATCATGGTGCTCCTTTTTGGTATTTAGGGGAAAAAAACATTAATTTTCATAAAACCCAGGAAGACAAAAGATGAGTCAAAGCAGTTATGGTCTATATCCTCCTATTATGCATAGATATTCAGTGTTGGAAAGAAGGGAAAATTTCACAGTTTTCAAAAATTTATACTCCAACTGCCTTAATCCACAAGGGAAATGTTAGGATGGCAATAGAGGAGGAGACCTGTTTCTAATTCACAGCCCTGCTGTCTGTGGATCTGAAGCCTTTTAAAGTTTGGGGGGAAATTCATTCCTTTGCTCCTTGCTTCATTGTGAAGTCTTGGAATGTTCTCCACTCCTCTCTGGCTCTTTCAAGAATAATTAGTACCCTCATCAATTTCCCTGCCGCTGCTCATTTGACAAACAAGTGGAATTTGAGTGAAATGTTGGCATTCTCTGCTGAGTAGAATTTGGGGGCAGTTTCTAATTCTATAGATTTCACAGCAGCGATGTTCCCAAGAGAGTCATAAGTGAATTTGTGGTAACACAAGCAGTTTTTGACAACCAGCAGTGTTTAAATTGGCCTTTCATTACAGTGGTTAACAGGTGTGATGCAGGAAGCCTTTGGTTTCAGCTTCACTTAAATTCAACAGCCTGCTTCTGCTTTGCTACCAGGTCTATGAAACAATAATATCAGACTTGCAGAAGAGTAACTAGCCTTCTACACATTTAGATTATTTCAGAAATGACTTAGCTAGAAAAATCTAACACAAAGCACCAAGCAGGCACAATTTCCTAACTCCTTCCTCTTACAATTTTATAAATAGAATGACTTATTTCAGGCTGTGTGTCTTAACTAAGAAACAAAATATCTTTTAATTTCAGAACTATATAATAAATTATAATCATTAATCCATAAGACCAATCCTGAATCATTAACCTGAAAATGAGCTATTTTCCTGAATTTCTTCCTTTTTTTCTCCAAGTGCATGCAGTTGGGTAATATACTTCCAGATAGTTCCTATTGCAAATGATGATCAGAAAGGAGAGTGGGAGGATGTAATAATAATAATTCATGTTACTGTTCGTTTTCAAACAGCCTAAAAGTTGGTTTGAAGGGGTTAACAAAAAAAAAAAAAAAAGTTTTTGAGGGGGCAAGACAACTATTGAAAGGTTTTCCCAAATTGCACTGATGTCCCTTCACTCACCCGAATCTGAAGTATCTACTGTATACTGAGTATTGAAGTTGGCTCTGGGTGAAATACCAAGAAAAACAAAACAAAACAAAAAAACACATTGTTTCTGCCTTTTTGAGAATGAGAGACAGGCCACTGACACATGAAATAAAGAGTAATACAAATAGCTAAAAGGGTCAGGAAATTCAAAATAAAGGGATCGGCACCCTGGAGCTGAAACTGTCAGAAAAGTTTTTTTACTTTGAGGAAGGGAAAGGGAAGTCATTGAAGGCAGAAGGCACAGAGACAAGAAGAATCAAGTACATGCACCAAAGGGTAAGGCTGAGTCAGCCACACATGCTGGGAAGGAGGACATCATCCTAGTGGCTGTGGAACCAGTTATTCTTGGGTTTGGAATAATGGCATCTGTAGTGAGAGAGAAACTCTAGTTTCTTAACCAGAGGACTGATGCAGAGAAAGCTTTCGTGTATTTCCTTACTGCAATCTGGATTAGACTGGATGTCCGGTATCAGTTCAAGTTCACTGATGAAAGAACAACTTGAGGCAAACAATCAAACTTAATAATAATACAAATCATCAAGGAAGTGCTCCAAATCAACTAACTTTGGTTGGTTATCCTGGGATTGATATTAATCAAAACAGTAAATTGAAATTAATGAATTCACTTGAGCTCCAAGTAACTTCAAATGTTACTGAGTCACTGTAGCCATCCACGCTTCCAAATGATTCACCTTAAGTAATTATGAGGCAAAACTATTACCTGAGATGTGATCAAATCCAGACATCTAAGACAGGAAACCTACAGAGCAGGTTATTGACATATTCCATTCCTTATCATGACACTTAAAACCCTGAAAAAATAAGGGCTTCTTATTCACAA
Source organism: Monodon monoceros (assembly GCF_005190385.1). Classification (NCBI taxonomy): domain Eukaryota; kingdom Metazoa; phylum Chordata; class Mammalia; order Artiodactyla; family Monodontidae; genus Monodon; species Monodon monoceros. Next base: position 27,517,031 of record NW_021703770.1, on the reverse strand, counting down.
GTTTACAGAATTCACTGGAGCCAAGGATGACCTTGTAATCCCTGCAGTCAGTCTTCAGAGAGATCTCACCCACAATATAACTGTTTGAAAGCAGACTTGCCATTATAAGATCTGGACTTAAAGTCACAATTTATGATCAGCACAATATTCATGATATGCATTGCAGTGTGAATTAGGCTTTGATATAGCTTGACATCCACTGGAGGATATTTTAAAGGCAAAACTTGGCTTTAGTTTTAGTCATTGGTTGCTTTGTTATCTAAAACAGAAGAAAGCATTTATCAATGCATCAATCAAAGTTTCGGAGATCTCAGAATGTAAAATTACTTAAGGGGACTCAGGGGAGCCATACCAAATTGTCTACCTAAAATGACTTCAATGTTATTTTTATTTTTTACTATGAATACTAAAGTTATCTGATTATAGCGACTTGCCTTACACTTACTCAAGAACAGATTCATGACCCTGCTTTCAAGCTGAGTTTAAACCTTAGAGAGATTCCTAAGTATAAGTAAAACACTGTAATCAATACCACCATTTTACAAGACTCTGGGAAATAAATTAGAAATTGCATTCCTCTAAAATGAAACATAAATTAACCAGATTTTCAAAACGTAGTTTATGTGATATACTTTGGCTGCATCTTCAAGATTGTTTTCAAAACACAGAAATTAAACTATAGCATATTGAACTGAGAACACTGCATACTTTGGAACCAGTAGGAACGCACGTTATATTTCATGTATTGTGTTCATGTTAATTTATTCATTCTACAAATATTTATTTAGCATCAAATATTATTGTGCATCAAAGATAATGAGAGATGCTAGGACACAAAAAGAAATCAGAAGGAAAACTATTTTTGCCACTATTCATTCTCCCTTTATATCAAGATCTTCTTTCCAAGTTTTTAGACTGTTCAGTCCATGATTCTTTTTCTCCCCTACACAGAATCTAAAGACTGTTTTAGTCAGAATCTAAATAAAGATTTCAGCTAAGTGTAGGGATGGTTAATTTAGATTGATAATTAATGGAAAGTTGGAAATAATTAATATGCTTCCCTATCCTTTTAAGACTGGTGTTGCAAGTAGGCTGCTTTAGTCAATTCTTGATCTTCTTTGAAGGACAAGGGGTTCTAAAATATTTCTAACTCAAGAAAAAGATTGCACCAGATTTCAGGATGTCACAGAAGTATAGAGGTAATTCAAGAGAATAAAAGGGCTGAAGGGAAGCCAGTGACTATCTTGATTGCAGGAGTCGGAAGGAGGAAGACAAAGAGTGCAAATAAGGACACACGTGCGGCACCTTTGAAGACATTCATTTTTTAAGAGTTTATAATATTTTGTAGAGAAATGGTGTGTGTGTGTGTCTATGAATTAATCATGTTAGAATCTTTGACAACCACATGTAGTGTGAACAGAAAAGTCAATCCAAATTAAATGGACCAAAGAAAGTGGAGGCCAGTATTACCATTATTCCTCCATGTGAGTAGCAAGGCATGGATTTCTTCTTTTCTAGTAAGTGCGGATATGTTGTAAATGTTATGGACCAAATACGGGAAGACAAAAGCGAACCAAGAGAAATATTTACAACGATCCTCACTTTGGCTGCCTGTGAGAATTGCAGAGGTGTGATCCTCCTATTACCAATGGAGACAAGCAAGATAGAAGATAGAAGCACAGTCTTGGGGGCTAAAGCAAGTGTTATGTTTGTCTTTATGATGATAGGTTTGCAGGCTGTGAAATATGTGGGCAAAAACATCTGAAAGCTTATAAGTGTAGGTCTGGACAGGAGTAGGAAGGTTGGCTTAGAAAGGTAGATCTGGGAATGATCTGCAAGGTGCTGCCATTGTAGCTGGAAAAGTGTAGGAGTCTGCCAGGGAGAGAAGGTCTGGGTGTCATGTCATCCAGGAGTTAAGCCAAGTTGGAGCTGGTCCCAGAAACAGGGAGAGAAAGCTGGGGTGAGACTGCAGAGGGCATGTTTCTGGAGCTGGAGCTTCAAGATTCTGTATCTATATGAATCCTGCCTCTTCCTATGGTTAGGTGTTTGCATTTTAGAAACTAGCAAAAGTAAACAACAACAAAAACAAAGAGAAGACAGATGCCTGCAAGAATAGGGACATGCCTACAGAAAATGGAGATGTTACCACAGACCAAGCACAGTGAGAATGGGTGAATGGCATGTCCATCAGACACATTTAGTTACTTTAATTTTTAATAATTTTTTGTTAACATTTTTTAAATTCAAGAAATACATATTTAACACTGTATATGCCCAGGCTTTGTGCTATGAGCTGAGGATATAAAGGGGTTGAAACTCTCTCCCTGCCTTCAAGATGCTGCCAGCCTAGTCGGGTTAATAGAAGTCATCAAACAATCACACCAACACATGTGTAATTTCAAACCATGATGGATACAAAAAGGAAAGATAGAGGATGTTATGAGAGCATCAAACAGATCTAGTTTGTGGGGAGCATTACCCAGGAGTAGGTATGGGTGGGGAAGGAGCAAACACCATGCAGAGGGGACACTACAATGTAGAGGCTTGGAGGGGAGAAAGAGCTTGGAGCATAAGAAATACCGAGACAAGGTTGGTGTAGCTGGAGCCCAGTGAACAAGCTGCTCTATGTTTTGTTTTGTTTTTTTTAGGTAATTTGCTACAATATCTTACTGTGCCACTTTTTTTTTTTTGCGGTACGCGGGCCTCTCACTGCTGTGGCCTCTCCCGCTACGGAGCACAGGCTCCGGACGCGCAGGCTCAGCGGCCATGGCTCACGGGCCCAGCCGCTCCGCGGCATGTGGGATCGTCCCAGACCGGGGCACAAACCCGCGTCCCCTGCATTGGCAGGCGGACGCTCAACCACTGCGCCACCAGGGAAGCCCATTGTGCCACTTCTAACGTATGTTTGATTCAGGTTTCAACTGCACTTGCTTTCGCTGACGTTATAGATTGACATTATAGATCAGCACTTGAGAATGGAATTCCCCTATTCTGTGCAGAGCACCTGACAAATTTCCTGGGTAGCACAGAAGATGACTTTGAAGAGTTGGCAGTCTGGCTGAGAAACTAAGACTGATGAAGAGACATTAAGCAGGGACCAGAAATAGGCAAATAGGCATAGTTAAGGACTAAATTGTGAGTTACAAGTCAATTGCAGTTACAGGATTTTGTAATTTGCTGGATCAGTGCAGGCTAGAAAATATAGGGAGGGCTCAAGGAAGAGTGCTCAGCAGGGCTTTGAAGGATGGGTAGGATTTGACTTGACAGGGAAGGGGAAAGGCTTTACTAGTATGAGAAATGACATGAAGATTAGACTAAAAATGGCATCTTTGAGGTCTGGTAAGATAACCGGCCTCTCACAAATAAACGGTGTATGTTTAAAGGTTGTGGGAGTTAACACTTGCCAGATGAAGGAGAACTTGGAAAGCTGGGATGAGGAATTCAGATTTTAAGTTGGGTCCAGGTAATTTGCCGTTACGTTTGGAGGGTGATATATCTGATTGAGGCTGCCAAGGTTCCTGACTTAGAGGACCACTGGAGCCCAGAAGAGGTGAGGGGGGACGAGTGTCCCTTCCCACGCCACAGCTAATGAAGGGCGAGCTGTGCCCAAAGTCCATTCACTCCAGTGGAAATATTCCACTGCACCAACAGCCATCAGCTGGTCTCAGCACTGAACACCAACCTGTATCTCTTCCTCTCCTTCGAAGGCTATTTATTAGCTGTGATTCTAACATTCAGTCCGATCAAAGCCTTATGCTTAAGACTTGGCAACTGTGTAGTTTCAATATGTTAAGTGAAAGATAGCAATTTAGCTCTTGGCACAGAATGTGGCACACGGTAAATGGCAATAAACCAACAACATGGCCTCTTTTTTCCCTGCAACCAGCACACCCTAATTTCACTATCCACCTTGGATTTTCTTTCTACAATTTAAATGCTATCACGTCCTTTATTTTTCTAAACTGCTTCTGGCTCTCTAACACCCACAGCGGAAGATGGCAGTGTCATCCCCTGAACAGGGCAGTGGCATTGGCATCACCTGGGAACTTGTTAAATATGCACATTCTCCTTGTGCCCCGCCCCAGACTTGCTTAACCAGAAACTGCAGGTGGGGCCCATTGATCTGTGTTTCACACGGTCATCCAGGTGATTCTCACACATGCTAAAGGGGAGAACAACTCACCGACAGGAGGCAGTGATGACTCCTTAGAATATCATACAAGGCTCTTTACAGTCTGTTCCTGACTCACTTCCCCAGTCGTGTTCAGCCTCTGGCCTGGCCGACAGTCCAACCCTGACACTGAGTATTATGGACAAGGCACAATTTTCGGAGTCTCCTGACCACATCAAACGCCTTTTTTTCTTTTTTTTTTTGCGGTACGCGGGCCTCTCACTGTTGTGGCCTCTCCCGTTGCGGAGCACAGGCTCTGGACGCGCAGGCTCAGCAGCCATGGCTCACGGGTCCAGCCGCTCCAAGGCACGTGGGATCTTCCTGGACCGGGGCACGAACCCGTGTCCCCTACATCGGCAGGTGGACTCTCAACCACTGCGCCACCAGGGAAGCCCCACATTAAACTCTTTAATGCACCTTTGCTTTTGTGTTATCATTGATGGCACCCGCTTATTTTGGTAAACCCCTACCTTTCAAGTACACCTTCAACATTCCTCAGCACTGCCCAGCAGTTACCTTAGTCCCAAAGTCCTTTGTGTACCCTGCTGATATAACAATAATCACAATTGAATTGAGTGCTCTGTTTATGTGTCTGTCTAGGTTCAGGACAGGAATCTTGTTGCATTCAACTCTGAATACTTACCCACATCGGAGAGTCGGGATGCCGGATCTAATCCCACCTCTGCTGACTGGCTGGTGCCCTTGGACACATGGCTTGGCTCTCTGACTCCAGTGTCCCCATCTCTGCATCTGTAAAACGAGGGAGTGGATTAAATAATCCCCAGGGGTTTAACACTAGGAATCTACATTTCTAAGATGCAGCCCGGTGATTCGTAAGCACTTTGAAGCTTGAGAACCACTGTTTATGGCCTCCTTACCTATACACAATTAAAAGGGCTCCAGCTATACATTTTGGAAAATTTCATCTTCTTTAGTTCTTGCAACTTCAAATAATTCAGACTCCTAAATCCCTGCTTACCAAGCAAACCATAACGAGGAAGCCGGCCCAGGTTTCCTCTCTGCCATCGGCTGAGACTGACTTGAACTTTCTCCTAATTTCACAAGACTGTAGAGGCCCAGCAAAGAGCTTCACTGGAAGCTCCTTAGAATTACCAGTGACTTGGAGAAGCAGCTGAAGTAAGGTCTGGGAAGGAAGCGAGAAATTTAAAAAAATATGTTGTGCCCATTTCTGTTTGACCAAACAAATTAAAGAGATTATTTAACAAGTCAATAATCATATATTCAAATAATCAAATTAGTACCCAATTAAAGACAAAATGCCATTATAGCCTCTCCAGCCCCAATTTCTCATGAGCTGGTTGTTACAGTTTTTGCAAAGTGGTGAGCATCCAGGAATGTGTATATATGAATATTCTTTTTCTTATCAGCAATGGCTGACTCAGTGGCAAAGACAGGCCACCCACCGTACCTTGAAGCCGCAGTTTGCTACCAGCAATGATTTGGTTAACCTTTGATTAAACATAGGAATTTAAAGCATGAAAAGGTCTGGAACCCGACACAGCCCTTTGACACTGCGCTGTCTCCCATTAATGATAATCCACCATTAGATGTTCAGCTTTGAAAATGGAAATTAGATGACTCCAGTTTGCAGCCCTAACCCTGCAGTACTGTAAACTGAACCCTGCTGGGTTTGGAGACTTCCTGATTTACGGCTTCGACTTTTAACTCTTTTCAAGCAAATGGGAGTTGGGGGCAGGGTAAAAGAGACCAGGGATCAAGTGAGAACAAACAAGGCATCTCAACGACCATCAAGGGAAGCGAATTTCTGCTTCAATAAGTCACTAGGTCAAAAGAGCTTTATTCCCAAGTTGATTTAATCTTCCCTTTTTTCTTTCTTTCTTTTTTTTTTTTTAACTAGGTGTAAGAATTTCCTTGCTGGGACATCATGCAAGAAATATTTGGTATCCTTTTTCACTTCCTTTTAAAAACAACAGCAATAATGTTAGAGCTCCCTGGGGTCACAAAGGTTCTTTTCCTTTTTAACCACAGTACATCGCTGATGTCTGAATGCTCCGCATCTCGTTTCACGTGTAGTGCGGTGTTCAGAGGAGGATTCAATGTATGTCTCAAGGCTTGTTGAATGAACAAATGACCACACCTGCCTCCTAGTTCCTGGACTGTGGTTTGCACATAAAAGCAAGTTTTAGACAACAATAAAATTACAGGCAGTTGACCCAGACCTCTTCCTGTTAACAGTTGACTTGTTATTCTCAGGTTCACTTTTCTGGCTCTTGAGTCCATGGCCATCCCTTTCCACCCACAGCCCGTAGATTTGGCTAATTGGAGGTTAGTATCTCTCTCAGCTGTAGCTGGTGGACCCAGGCCTTTCAATGTCAAGTCTCCTTCTTCAGTCTCCATCCCTCGGAACCCCTCAGGAGGACTGCAATTCACCTTCCCTGCCCCCTGAGGGGAGAGATTTGGGCATCATCTTCCATCTATCTAAGTGAGAAGGACTAAATTGTATTTTCTTTGGATCTCAGATGCAGGGATGGGTTGACATAATTTAATCATTTTATTCTCTCCAGCAAATGTAATTACATTGTATCACTGCCATACAAAAACTTGTCAAATTGTAATAACCTCCATGAAATTTCTGTTTGAAGCAAAGGGATATGACACAACCACTATAGACACTACATCAGCATTACTTTGAGAATCTGGAGGCTATTCCAGATTAAATTGACCAATCACTGTACTGGGAAAATTTATTTTATTTAACAAACACACATAGCATTTACCATAAAATAGGCACTGTTTCACATGCTTTATAAATTTTAATTTATCTACTTTCCAAAATGTAAGAGGTAGGTACTGTTATTAGCTGTATTTCAAAATGAGGAAAGCGAGACAGAGAATTAAGTAACTTACCCAAGATCACTTAAGTAACAAATGGCAGAGTTGGGGTTCAAGTCCACAGAAATCTAGCTACAAGGTCTGTGCTCATAAACACTTTACTTGACTCCATCTGGTATTTCTCAAAAAAACTTAGGGCTTCCATGGTGGCGCAGTGGTTGAGAGTCCGCCTGCCGATGCAGGGGACACGGGTTTGTGCCCCGGTCCGGGAGGATCCCACATGCCGCGGAGCGGCTGCGCCCGTGAGCGGCGCGTCTGGAGCCTGTGCTCCGCGACGGTAGGGGCCACAGCAGTAAGAGGCCCACGTACCACAAAAAAAAAAAAAAAAAAAACTTTGGGGCTTCCCTGGTGGCGCAGTGGTTGAGAGTCCGCCTGCCAATTCAGGGGACACGGGTTCGTGCCCCGGTCCGGGAGGATCCCACATGCCGCAGAGCGGCTGGACCCGTGTCCCATGGCCGCTGAGCCTGTGCGTCCGGAGCCTGTGCTCCGCAACGGGAGGGGCTACAGCAGTGAGAGGCCCGCGTACCGCAAAAAAAAAAAAAAGAAAGAAAGAAAAAAACTTAAAGATAAATGATAATTTAATGATATCATTAAATATCAGCAATGATAAGATTAAGATAAATGGTTTTATTAATAATAATGGATTAATAATAAGAGAAATATAATTTCTCCTATTACTTGATAGTATGATCCATGTCCTGGTATATATTATACCATACGTGGTTCAGATATTCATTTAAAAATGAGATTACTGTTTTTTTACTATGATACATAAGTACTATAATATTAGTATTTCCTTTTTATTGAGATATATATATACATTTATATATATAATAAAATGCCATTTTAACCATTTTAAGTGTACAATTCAGTGGCATTAATTATTTTCACAATGTGTGCAACCATCACCACTATCTCCAATATTTTTCATTACCTGAAGCAGATACTCTGTACCCATTAAGCAATAATTCCCTATTACTCCTTTCTGCAACCACTAATCTACTTGCTGTCTCTGTGAATTTTCCTATCCTAAATATTTCATATAAGTGGAATTACACAGTATTTATCCTTTTGTGTCTGGCTTATTTCACTTAGCATAATATTTTCAGAGTTCATCCATACTGTAGCAGGTATTAGAACTTTATTCCTTTTTATGACTGAATAATATTCCACTGTATGTATACACCACATTTTGTCTATCCATTTATCTGTTGATAGAGCCTTGGGTTGTTTCCTCTTTTTGAGGAATTTTAATGCCTGAATTAACATTGACATACATGTTTCTTCTGGAGTCCCTGTTTTTCAATCTTTTGGAATTGCTAGGTCATATAGTAGTTCTATTTTGAACTTTTTGAGGAATGGCCAACAGTTTTCAATAGCAGTTGTATTATTTTACATCCTCAACAATAATGTACAAGGTTTCTACTTTCTCTATGTTTCAGCAACACTTGTTATTTTCTGGGTTTTGTTTGTTTGATTATAGCCATCCTAATAGGTGTGAAATGGTATCTCACTGTGGTTTTGATTTGCACTTCCCTAATGACTAATAATGTTCAGATCTTTTGAAATGCGTATTGGTCATGTATATATCTTCTTTCAAGAAATGTCTATTCAAGTCCTTTGCATGTTTTTTAATTGGGATGTTTGTCTTTCTCTTGTTGAGTTGTTATGAGTTCTTTATATTTTCTGGGTATTAAACCTTTGTCAGATTTAACATTTTCAAACATTTCTCTCATTGTGTGGGTTGCCTTTTCACTCTGTTGATAGTGTCTTTTGATGTAAAAAAGTTGCTATTTTTAAATTTTAATGAAGTCCAATTTATCTATTTTTGTTGTTTCTGTTGCCTGTGCTTTTAGCATTATTTTTAAGGAACAATTGCCAACTCAAAGGTTGTAAAGATTTGCCTTATATTTTTGCCTAAGAGTTTTACAGTTTTAACTCTTAAATTTAGGTTTTAATCCATTCTGAGATAGTTTTTGTATCTCGTGTAAGGTAAGGGTCCAACTTCATTTTTCTTATACATGGATTTCTAGTTTTCCCAGCACTATTTGTTGAAGAAACTGTTTGTTCTCTCCCCCGTTGAATGGTCTTGGCAACCTTTGTGGAAAATCATTTGACCAAATGTGCAAGAGTTTTTTTTCTGGGCTTCTGGGTCTGCTATTATATTCCATTGGTCTATATATCTAGCCCTATGCCAGTTTCACACTGTTGTTTTTTTTTTAGTTACTGTACAGAGTTTTTATATAACTATATTCTAATCAGCCACTATAAGAGTTGAGGGTCAGCAATTTTGTGTGTAGGTAAATCATCTGTGTCCCATAAAACACTGAGTTCAATTAGCTAACTCTAATTCCATTCTTAGAGAACTGGAGCTCACTAATATCCAATTTTCTTCTCATTCTGGAAGGACTTAAGACTTCAGGGATCATATGAATAGTTCTGGCCAATAGGCCCTGAATAGACATGACATGTGTCACTTCTAGATCAAACATGAGAGCGGCTGTGAGATCTCCATGGCTCTCTTCTCCTGCTTTGACAATCAAGGAGGTGGTGGGTTCTAATGGTGCTACAGAGATGGAGCCCAGCCTTTGTCTGTGACTGTGGAGCGACTGTGGAGCAGAGGCACCCCTAATCCCTGCATTTTCATCCCACCCCAGGCAGCCTGTGTTGGACTAGTAGCATGTGTGACAAATGACCTTTTGTTGTGGTAAACCACAGGGATTGGGGGGCATATGGTTAAAATAGCACAAGTGCCCTCAAAGTGTGGCCCCTGGACCAAGAGCATCAGCTTCAGCAAGGAACTTATTAGAAATTCAGATTCTCAGGCCCTACCCCAGAATACTGAGTCAGAATCTCTGAGGTTGGGGCCCAGAAATCTATAAGTTAAAAATCCCTCCAGGATATTCTTATACAAGCTAAAGTTTGAACACTATTGCAGAAGCATAATCTAGCCTATCTTAATACCTCGTGATGGATTTTTTAACTTGTTGAATAATCAGGTACAATCTATGTATTAGAAATGAAAAAATAAAACTAACTGCATATTTTTCATCATGATCTTCTTTACCATTCCTACTATTACAACGTTAGTTCTGGGGGGGTATTGAGTTCAGCTGCAGTATAAGGTATGAGAAGAGGAGTAATGGAAAAGAAGATTGTGAATAAAGGTTTGGACCATATCAAGCATGTTGTATGTACAGTTAATGCTCAGTAAATGATGATTTTCTTCCTCTGCCCTTTAGCTCCCTAGTACTTCTTTTTTTTTTTTTTTTTTTTTTTTGCGGTACGCAGGCCTCTCACTGTTGTGGCCTCTCCAGTTGCGGAGCATGGGCTCTAGACGCGCAGGCTCAACGGCCATGGCTCATGGGCCCAGCCGCTCCGCGGCATGTGGGATCTTCCCGGACCGGGGCACGAACCCGTGTCCCCTGCATCAGCAGGCGGACTCTCAACCACTGCGCCACCAGGGAAGCCCCCGTAGTACTTCTTGATTGGACTAATGCAGAAGCCCCCTCTCTGTTCTGTTCAGTTTTTCTCCCTGCTAGTCTCCCTACAGTTCACTACTAGTTTGCATTAACCTTTCAGAAGTTTAACTTTGATTACATCATTTTTAACAGATTTATTGCGATGGAATTCACCTTGGGGAACTTGGAGTTAAGGGTGGGTTCCCACCATTACTAGAAAGGATAAGAATGGCTCACTATGCCTAAACTGTTTGCACAAAGGATGTGGTTTTGCTGAACTCCTGCTTTCTGTTTGGAAGTCTGGAATTTTTATACAAGCTAGGCAGAGTGCCTAGGTGAGCAGCCTCCAATAAAAGCCAGTCTCTAATGAACGTCCCTGCTAGACAACTTTCACATGTGTTCTCACAACGTGGGGACAGAGGAATTAATGCATCCTGTGTGATCCACTAGGAAAGGCTCTCGGAAGCTTGCACCTGGTTTCCTCTGCACCACACCTCATTCACGTTTTCTCCTTGTTGATTTTACTTTGTCACCTTTCACTGCAATAACTTGTAGCCCTGAGTACAACTGTATGCTGAGCCCTCTGAGTTGTCCTAGTGAATTGTGGGACTGAGTGCAGTCTTGAGGATCCCCAACATAACCTCCATCTGTTAGCTTCCGCTAATTGCTAACTGATTGCTCTATTGTTTTTGAGGATGCCTTGGGGCATAAATTGTTTCACAGTTTAATCCAATTAATGTCCAGCCCTTTGTAGGGACAGGGGATTGCCAGACTTTGAGACAAACTTCACCCTGGCAGGGCTCCTCTTAGCTGTCTCTTTCCCTGTTTCTCTCTCAGACTAGTTTTATGGAGCTATCAGTTTTTTCTCAACTGCTCAGAATCAAGGTCACCAATGTTTGCCACACCTTCAGGCAAAGACTTCCCCATGCTCTGCTCCCAATGAAGTCTGTTTCCTTAGAGAAACAGAGAACTTCAGAGCTCTCTGATCTTATGGCTGGACAAACTGAGGGCAGAACTGCGATTCCACAGCAATGGAGCTGGGGCTGGAGACACAAGGCTTGCTTCTTCCATAAAGATATGCTGCTCTTCCAGCAAAGGGTACTGGGTGGGGAGGTAGCCCCTGTTCTTGCAGGCTGAGCCTTCTGGCATGGATCCTACTCCCTATGAGAGAACTGATGTAGAGGCAGTTGAGGCCTTCTCTTCTTGGCCTAACACATCTGGGGTAGGGACCCTGCCCTATGAGTGAAGGTTGGTCAGCGGGAGCAAGCTCCAGTCCTCTTAGCCTGGAAGGGCTTTTGCAACACAGGATGTGGGAATGAGAGAGGGCAGCGGCCCCTCCTGGGGTGTAATTGTCATCCTAGAGGAGGAGGTGGGGGAAGAGGCCCATCTCTTGGCCACTCCTGTCTGGAGTAGAGCTTCTGTTACACTGATCAAGGGAAGTGCTGTAGCAGATTGTAACTAAGATGCCACAGGCTCTCACTGTTCTTATTAAGAGTTAATAGATAGGGAGGGTGGGAGGGAGGGAGACACAAGAGGGAAGAGATATGGGAACATGTGTACATGCATAACTGATTCACTTTGTTATAAAGCAGAAACTAATACACCATTGTAAAGCAATTATACTCCAATAAAGATGTTAAAAATATAAATAAATAAATAAAAAAGAGTTAATAGATTTCCTTGAATGAATATTTCCCTATTTAAGATTTCCAGAGATAAGTGGTTGTTTTTTAAAATTATCATTTATAATTTTCATCAGGTAATCAGTTTCTTTATTGGGCAAAGCGTTCTCTGAGCTCCTTATACCACCATTCTGGAAGTCCTACTTCTGATCACATTATTATACTCAAAATTGTCAAAGACTCACTATTTCCTAGTGAAATAAAATCTACCTTCCTTAGCTTGATTTTCAACGTTCTGTATCATTTGGCTCCGTACGGCATCACCGTAAGCACAACAGAGCAAGTCTGGTGTTCCTGGAACATATCTTGTGCTGTTCACTCTGTCAAAACTTTCATTTCCTTTCATATCATAACACATATTCATATTCTTCCGTACATCAATATAAATACACCTTTTTTTGTCTTTGGCTAATTTTCCAGCTCACAGTTGTCTCTCCCTATAAAATGTGTTAGAATATAAAGACACTAATCGCATTCTCTTTTTCCAATTTTGTACAAGTGTTAATAGATGCTATCATTCACTGCAGTTATTAGCACAACACCTGACACATAGTAGACACTCTAGAAATATTTCTTGTTTCGTGAGCAAATGGCTACATGAGAACAAGTCAGAGCAGCATGTCAAAAGCAAGGTCTTTACCATTTAAAGAGGACTTTCTCACACATGCTTCCCATGTGCTTGTCCCAGCAACGATATTGCTCAAGATTGTCATTATTACTCCCAGGAGGAAATTGGGGCTTTTGAATGTAAGATTTCTACCTCAGATCATAGAGTTACTGAGTCGCCATTGCAGAGCTGAGTTCAAAGCCTGGGCTCTGTTAAAAACCAAACTCTTTCTATAGTGAAAACAATCAGCAAAAGTAAGTGCCTTCTCCTACTGAGGCTTGTTCATTTTTCAGTTAGAAAGGGATAAGGGCAATTAAAAATAAGGACAAAATAGATAAAGGAATCCCTTTCTGAAGTTTTTGCTTAGATTATCTAAAATGTAAACTTAAGGCTTTGGTAATGAATGCTGGCTATATAATAGATAGGAACAAAGTCAGTTTATTCTTCACAAAAAACGCTCTGTGCTAACCTAATCACATGGCCATTTTATTACAGTAACTATGTTGTTTTGAAAAATAACTCATTCCACTGAAGATGAAAGATAAGTGACTGCAGTATATGGAACAAAAAGGGGAACTTTTGTTGTGTGTACGAGTAAGGCTAAGGGCGGGTGAGAGTTGCCTGAAGAAAATGATTTGGGAAGGAATTAACTTCTGGGTGACGGGGAAGGCTATTTAGAAATGATATCTCGCTCCTTTCTTTCAGTCCCTGAACCACCTGTGTACTCATTCACCGAGGGTTACTTTAGCTTCCCTCAGAAAAGCCCTGTTTAATTGACGTTCAGTAGATTTTGTTCACTACACTTGGCATCGTATCTGATTCCTCCACTTAGACGGGTAGTTATCAACAGAGGGGCTTTTTTTGGTAGGTGTTCGTTAAGAGTTAAAAAGTAACTCTTTATCCAGTCTCTTGAAGAGGCAGAACCAATATCACAACACTGTACCCTGTGCCCTGAACGCTGAACCTTGAGCATCACTTCGCCTGTCTTTAAAATGGGCATATTATTCTATTTATGTGTTGCCCTAATGATTAAAAAAAATATGTGAACATGTCTAGCAAAATGCCTGGCCTATGATATGTGCTCAACAAGGTTCTACTTGCCTGCTTTGCCTTTCCATTGCTGCTACCCTCTAGACATGGTCCCAGATCCCCTGATTAGCTTTATCAAAGTGGATAAAAATATATACAAAAGAATGTTGATGATGCAATACATTAAAGGGACTTGAATTTTCCCATCATTCACTTATTTCAACTGTGCCGTTATAGTGGTGGTGGGGAGTGGGTGAGTAGTGAAGGAAGCTGTGGCAACGTCGTATGTACAGATCACACAAATAATAGATGATTCACCCTGTGTTTTCCAGTTTGAAAAGCATTTTCATGTACATAATCTCACTTGACTCACCCCAAGCATGATGATGTAGATGTGCTTAATGTGCCTTCTACAAACAAAGAGACTGAAGTTCAGAGATGATCGATGATACACCAAACATATTCAAATGGAAACGTTAATACGGGTGACCACGTTTTCTATGGAGAGAAAAGAAGTGGTCATTTTATAATACTTCATAGAAAGAAAGATGGCAACAGACAGGTAATTTTAGATTAGGAATGAGGCATCATATTTATGCTTAGGGGTGAGGAACAAAGTTTATTTGGGGACTGTACTTGCAATTATGCAACTTCTCATTTCTGGTATCAGATTTTCTTTGAAAATAATTTTCATCCTCCTTTTCTTGTTGCTCCTATAGAATTTCTGATGAATGCACATGACATTTCAGAGTGAAAGCATATACACTTTCACTTATCATATATTCCTCCAAACAAATAGCTCTTCTTGGATAACAACAAGGAATTTGGAACAGTATAAAAGAACTGCATTTTATTGACCATTTCCTTAGTTTTAGTTCATTTGTAATAAATGGGCTGAAGAATCCAATGAATGGGTTGAAATGCCGTTATTATTTGTCAATATATTTTTATTCACTTTCTTTAACTTTAAATCTCTGAATATTCCTGACTTCCTGATGCATTATTTTTAAATCCTAAGAACTTTCATTTTTTCCTTTTATTTGGTAGGAACAATATTTATATGGTTTGTTTCCAATTAAAATAAGAGGTGTGTAATAGTAAATACTTATTTATAGTAACCAATTCACTCATAAATGTGGGAAGATTTCAATAAGAAAATACTAAAGAACCAAAATATATAAGTTTAAGGAAAAAAAAATGAAAGTAACTTAAGCAACCTGAGTTTGGGAGAAATAGAATGAAATAATGTGAATATTTTTGGTCTATGGTCTTCTATACTAATAATTAAATTATTTGGAAGAATTATTTTATTCACATTGTATATTATTAATGTCATCATTTAATTAACATCAACAAAATTTTAGAATTCATGGCTAAAGACAAAGGAAATTTAACATGGACTTTAGAGAGAGTTTTATTTCTTCCTGGAAATATATGTTAAATTTTATTCTAGGTTCACTTTACAGAAAATTAAACCTTGATTTACTTTTAGTCTAATTTTTCTTACGAGATTGAAACTCCTTTTTAAAAATTGTTATCTCTGATAACATTACCCAGAACACTTGCTGAAGATAAACACGATGGAATCAACACAGTAATGTGATATTTCCTCATGGAATACCAAGCTTATCCCCCCTGGGACAGGAAACCCATAATCAACTGTCAGGGTTGTGAAGGTCTTTCTTACACACTAGATTGATCCGATAATCCATACCATGTTTGGACATATTGTATGTACTACAACTTATATTCTTTTGCTTCTATGGCAACTGATGGCTTTGTAAACTTTTGAAGCACTAGGGAAAGAAACATATTGGCAGAATTCTTAGGTTTTCATTTTTCCATAAGATAGAAAAAGTAAGATATTCAACAACTAGCTGTGATGATGTGACAGAGATTATTTAATTATTCTTGACATGCTCCTATGTAGCCAAGAAGTAATCTTAATTTTGCTAAAGGCCAGCATTGATTTAAAAACAAACTCAAAATACAAACATTTATTTTGTTATTTTAATGAAATAATAGATTTTTCAGTACAACAACATGCACGTGAAGCACATGTACCATTTTGGTATAACTGGAAATGAAACCTTGCTATTTTGAGTATCCAAATGGATTTTAGTTTTGAGTCACTGTGTCTTTTTTTTTTTTTTTTTTTTGCGGTACGCGGGCCTCTCACTGCTGTGGCCTCTCCCGTCGTGGAGCACAGGCTCCGGATGCGCAGGCCCAGCGGCCATGGCCCACGGGCCCAGCCGCTTCGCGGCATGTGGGATCCTCCCAGACCGGGGCATGAACCCGCATCCCCTGCATCGGCAGGCAGACTCTCAACCACTGTGCCACCAGGCAAGCCCAAGTCACTGTGTTTTAATGACAAAAAATTGATTAGATTTTTAGAAATCTCAAGTTTCTTAAATGTATTTCTACATGATAAAATTTAAATAAATATTTGCTGTTTTTCATCAAAACTAATTTTCTTAATTGGCTAATTATTTCTATTGAGATAGGTCAGGGGTTAACAAACTGTAGCCTATGAGCCAAATCCAGCCTGGTGATGTGTCTGTACATCTTGTGATCTAAGAATGATATTTATATTTTAATGGATGAAAAAAATTTTAAGGAATAATATTTCATAACACATGAAAATTATCTGAAATTTAAATTTTAGTGTTTTTAAATAAAGTTTTACTGGAACATAGCCATGCTCATTCATTTATGTATAGTCTATGGCTGCTTTTGCACAATAATAGCAGATTGAGTAGTTGGGACACAGATCTTATGGCCCACAAAGCTGAAAATATTCATTATCTTGCCCTTACCGAAAAAGTTTGCTGGCCCCAGAAATAGTTACCTCTAAATCCCAGATGGCTACTAAAATGCACACATAGACACACACACACACATATACACGTATACTCAGTGCATCCTGGGTGTGTGTTCTATGAAAAACTTTCCATTCCAAATACTTTGATTCATGGGAATTATCATTTTATATTTTGAATATATCTTTTCAAGTTTAAAAATTATTAGGAAAACAGTTTCCTATATTTACCATCAAGACCATGACAGTTTAAAAAAAAAACCCAAAAACTAAAGAGAACCTATATTGTGCAAATATAAATGTCATAGGTTAAATGTACTTAAATCCTGGGGTCACAAACTGATTGCATTGATATGTGAAGTATCCATATTCTCCTTCCTTATTCCCCACCATTGAACTGAAACATCAGTATAGTCATTATTAGGACATTTGTTGTTACATGGTTGATACTATTGTTCAGAGTGGTATGTTGGACCATTACTGAAAAATGATGGAATCTAGAGTTAACAATTTTAATAATTTGTATTATCTTGACTGGAAATCCAATTATATGTTACTTAACAGTCTGATGTCTAATTGACATCATATATCTCTATGATATGATAAGACATATCCAACAATTTACACACTGATCTGTATTTTCCAAAGAAAGAGCTCAGCTGAAAATAGCTTTCAAATTGTGCAGAGTTCTGGGGAGGCGATGGCTTGTGGGAGAGATATAAGGAAGAAGCCAAAGGGTTTAAGGTCCTTGACCTTTGCCCCTTTCAGCCAAGCAGTTTTTGTTTTCTGACCTTCATGAAGTTTTTTTTTTTTTTTTTTTTTTTTTTTTTTTTTGTGGTCCGCGGGCCTCTCACTGTTGTGGCCTCTCCCTTTGCGGAGCACAGGCTCCAGACGTGCAGGCTCACGGGGCCAGCCGCTCTGCGGCATGTGGGATCTTCCTGGACTGGGGCACAAACCTGCGTCCCCTGCATCGGCAGGTGGACCTTCAACCACTGCGCCACCAGGGAAGCCCTTCATGAAGATTTTTAATGTTCTACTTTTGCTAAATGCAGTGGCTTTATACCGTGTCAACTTAGGCTAACTAGAACTACATTTTCCAGAAATCCCTTCCCTATATGATTCCAGGTTAGCCTTGGCCACAAGGGAAGTTTGCATTAGATTTGGTAGTCAAGTGGAGAGGTATCATGATGCTCTGAAGTTCAGGGTAGGGCCAGCTCATACACATTGTCACTGATCTGCCAGATCCCTTTGTTTGCTTGAGACAGCACATCGTCCCCTAGCTCCTTCAGCTTCTCCATGCCCTCAGCCTGTCAAGATGGAACTCTCCAATGGTGCAGGGTACTAGCTTCTTTTGCAGGGCACCCACATCATCACGGTTGGAGGTGGTGAGGAACAGAGGTAAATTTCAGTTTGACCTCATGGCTTTCTGTTGTCCTTGAGAGTTTCAGTTTGTGCATGCTCTCTCTGCTTCATGTTCAGGGTTTCTTCCCAGAAAGACTGATTCTGCTGTCCTACAGCAACTTCAGACCCACTCCCAGACACAGATGCAACAATCTTCCATACATGTCTTCACAGATCACACTTTTTTGGGGTAATACCGAAATAAGTCCCTTATTCCATATCACTTCAAGAGGTATGCCTCTCTAATGGAATCATAACAGGTGTACTAAAAAGTATTTGAAAGTTATTCATCATCCATACATATTGTTTCATAAATAAGGAAATTGCAATTCATAGAAAATAGTAGTCAACATCATCACAGGAGTAATAGTAGTGAACATTTACCCAGGGCTTTCTAAGTAAATACTTTAGCATGTAAAGTCACCTAATCCTCATTCTAACCCTGTAAGTTAGTGATATCGTTTTTCCCACTTTAAAGGCGAGTAAAACTGAAGCAGAGAGAATGTACATTTAAGTCTTGAGGTCATAGTTATTTAAATAGTGGAGTTAGTTAGAATTTGAATCAAAGCAGTTTGATTCACTCCAAGTTCTTAATCATAGCTTATCTTTGATGGTAGAGATTTTGTGGAGATGAACTGAAAAACAATTGTTTTCCAGGTCTCTATTTTCCCAGGCAATTGCTTAAACAATTCACAACTCCTTATTGAGTATCTACTGGAGAGTCTGTCCTAGACAAGCAAGACAAACATGGCTCCTGCCTTCATGGAATCAGCATATATTTTGTTATACCTGCATTTGTGAAATGAGAATTGTGCTCCTGCTTGAAGCTATATCTATACTATCATTCTTACTCTTTCCCTCTATGTAGCTATATTTCATTGCATTCCAAACATAAATTTGTTAGAGGTGATTTGAGGAAAATCATAGGCATTTAGAGCAAATGTATGGAATCCTAAGAAATAATAAAAACTTTGTAGTTTTTAACGTATTTAAAATAGAATTTGTATTTTTAAAAATGTAATCATTTCACATGAAAATTATGATACACATGATTTGGAAAGAAAATTATATAGGTCCACTTTCTAATTCAGAAATGAATAGACAGGTCAAATATGTACTGTGGTTGGCCATATATTATCACGAATAAGCCACAGTAATAGAAACCCTTTAGACACACCTTTTGGAGAACGCTGGTAGAGCTCACTCTGAAGATTCTTGATAACATGTGTAATTGACTATAAACTAGAATCAATATTAAACTTGGCTCTAGTGTGGAACTTCTGTTATCCAAGAATTGTCTTTCCAGGAAGCTCAATCTTCTATAACAAGTTCTAGCCTTTAAGTAGCCTTCTAAAATGAACCTTTCTATGCTGTGAAGAAGATGCCCTAAATGGCAATGAAAATCTTTAGGGCCTGTCATTAGGTTGCCATTCAGAAAGGATCTTTCTGCTGGCTGGTGGTGTCAATAAATGCCATTCTTTCATGCATTAATTGGGAGGTTTGTGAGAGAAGTGACAAGAGATAAATGAGACAAGAAGAAGAAAAGAGGTTCAGACAAGGTAAGAAAGCAATAAAATGAGATTCCATACAGAGGTAATTGCAGTTAGAAGTGGCAATAGGAGGGGTGAGTAGCAAACTGCGGGGGAGGGGAATGAACACTTGTGCTTGATTAGCCCTTAAATGCATAGATATCATTAAGGCTTAACTCTGGGTGAATTGTTAGATGAAGCCACCTCCTTTCCCTCCACTTTCTCTTTCCATTTGTGTAGCATTGAATCCTCCCTCTGCTCCCTGACTGATGCTTCCTCTTGCCAGATACGATGACTTATCCATAGAATTTTCAAAAAGGACTGATTCTCTGTAATGTTGTCCTTTTTGCTCCCTTTTCTCTCTATGAATATCCTGGCTATTGAGAGCAAGGGTTCAGGAAAGGGGTGAGTTTAGAGAAAAAGATTCTGACTTTGTTGTAGGGAAGTTCTGAGGTTGTCCAACACTGCCTATGACTGGGGGTAAACCAGTCTAATTCTGAGGTCCAACTCTGGGAAGTCTACCATTGAATAGGCTAGCTCAGGTACCATTATGTCAGGCTGTCCTGGAGCTTAGATGGAAGTATAGTCTGTTCTCTTACTGGTAGACCACAGGATATGTGGGAGTACTGAGGAGAAGTGGGAGATGTGCCTTATCTCATTCACTTGTTCCATTGTATCTCACAGGACTTAGAGCTGCCCAGTCTGTGATACAACCACTGTATGAAGGCATGCACTCATACCCCAGGGGTCCTATCAGACTGCAGTGCTGGAGAGTGACAACGGTGTTATCATGTTAATAGAAGGGGCCTCCCACTCCTCTATCTAACCCTTATAATGCCCATGACAAGAAAGACGGCATGTAGGGAAACTTGGACAGCTCTCTTCTAGGCTTTAGGGAAATATGCTCATTTTCCTTTTAGTTCATCTTTCCGTGACTTTTACCATTTACAGTGATGAGATTACAAGGACTAACTTTGGATCTGAGACAAAGGTTCAACCAAGCCTGCTAAGGCAAGCCTCAAGCAAGAGTGTCAAAAGGAAAACATATGTCTCTCACAACAGCCAACCTAGTATGTGGCAGAGAAGACCAAAAGGGACTCGGGGCTAAGCCCTATCAAGTAACAAAGAGTATTTTTGCCTAGACTGTCAAGTTGTATCCCTCTCAGGACCCGTGATGGAAAAAGGCATCTGGTCAAGGATGGGGCACTTTTGTAGTCTGGCTATGTTTCCTTCTTTGTCTCAGAGATGGTTCTGATAAAACTGCTGCCTTTTTCTCACAAATAAATTAGCAGAAGCCCTGGGTCAGTGTCTAAGGAAAGAGACTCTAGCCAAAAGTGTGTTAATCTATTGAATTCTGCTACACCTTTTTTTTGGTAACACATGACATTCTCACTTATAGGATAAAAATCTATAGAATCTTATAGAGTAACACTGTAACTTCTCTCTTTGGGAC
>NW_021703770.1:27448556-27495606 GCF_005190385.1 Monodon monoceros | reverse complement strand
CGAAAAAAAAAAAAAAAAAAAAAAAAGTTCTCCAGTCTTTATCCATTTGTTTATTCAAACTGCTACTTTGAAAAGTTCTGCAAAATGTTGGATTGTGCCAGTTAATCTCAGGCATGGTACTGTGTTTGTTTGCTTGGATCTGCAGCTCTCTGTGGCTTTAATGCTCTATTCTTTTTGTCTTCTCTTTGCTGGATGTGCTCTACTGACACAGGTGATGGTTACATTCTCCTCCTTAGATGGGAAGGGTTTCTCACTTCTTTTTTTTTTTTTTTTTTTTTGTGGCACGCGGGCTTCTCACTGTTGTGACCTCTCCCGTTGCGGAGCACAGGCTCCGGACGCACAGGCTCAGCGGCCATGGCTCACGGGCCCAGCCGCTCCGCGGCATGTGGGATCTTCCCTGACCGGGGCACGAACCCGCGTCCCCTGCATCGGCAGGCAGACTCTCAACCACTGCGCCACTAGGGATGCCCTCTCACTTCTTTATTAGAGTTAGTGTTGAAAACTAGACTGCCCGTTGTATAGCACCATGCACAGATTTTGATGTAGCACCATTACAGACACGTCAGGGGTACTGCTGCTAAGCGACTTCACACCCAGTATCACGTGGGATTTGGGATTTGGGGCCTTGGTTCCTGTGACTGTTGAAGGCGTTAGAAACAATAGGATAAGCCAAAATATGGTTCACAGCACATCTATGAGCATAATAACATTGATTGTTCTGTAGATAATATTTTCTATAATATGTGGTATTTTCTTAAGTGTGTTCTAGAGAGCATGAGTTTTGAGACTTTTGGATAATGGTTCAATGAGAAAAGCATTTTGATACTGGGAAATGTTGCATATTATAACCACCTCATGGAAAATTATAACTATACTAGCATTTTCTGGTGGGGGGGTTGCGTTGGGTCTTCATTGCAGCACACAGGCTTTCTCTAGTTGCAGCGAGTGGGGGCTGCTCTTCCTTGCAGTGCGCGGGCTTCTCATTGTGGTGGCTTCTCTTGTTGCGGAGCACGGGCTCTAAGGCTCTAGGCGTGTGGGCTTCAGTAGCTGTGTCACGCCAGCTGAGTAGTTGTGGCTCACAGGGTCTAGAGCACAGGCTCAGTAGCTGTGGTGCACGGGCTTAGTTGCTCCGTGGCATGTGGGATCTTCCTGGACCATGGATTGAAACCGTGTCCCCTGCATTGGCAGGCAGATTCACAACCATTGCGCCACCAGGGAAGTCCCAACTATACTAGCATATTAAAAGCAAGTAATTTTGCAATAAATAAACTGTTTTAATTTTTTAATCCAGTATTTCTGGATTTTATTTAAACACAGAATTTTCTTTCTTGTCATCAAATCATTTTTTCACATGGAAGATGATAATGAAAAGCAAAGTGCAGAACCATATTATTGGTTGTGCTCACATGAAGAAAGGAAATGGACATGTCTTTATATCCAAGGATGGGAAGGGTCAATGAGGCAATATAACATAGATTCATGCCCCTTGTTTAATATCAGGGTTAAGAAAAGGGCAGTTATTGAAAGTCTTTGTAGGTTTTGAGTGGAAAAGATACGATTAAATACCTCATTGAGTGATGTGTTAAAACTGTGCTCTGAGGATCCTTTCCAGCCCCCCTGATGCGTGTGGTGGACATTGCTGGGTTTCTTCAATAACTGCTTCTCCTATTCTGCCAGGCACGTGGAAGATTGTACGTCTCAGTCCTCTTACTTGTTGGCTGGGCAATGTGATGAGTACTGGCCAGTGAAATGTGGGCCGAAGTGACACATTTCACTTCCTGGTAAAGGAGAAAAGAATGAAGAGTCTGTGAAATTATCCAGTCTCTTTCTTTCCCTGTCCTTGTAACCAAGTCCATGAGCTTCTGAAAGCAAAGTAATGAGACGGAGGAACCCCCTTTAAATTGGATCCTTGAGTGACTGTGAGGACCTTCATCTACTCCCCCCTTTTCCCACATCCCATCACTCTCACTCACCTACCTCAGACATATAGAATGAGCAAGAAACACTTGTTGACCAAAGTGACTGAGAATTAGAGATTACTTGTTACTGCAGCATAACTAAGCCTCCCCAGAGTACGTGTGTGTGTGTGTGTGTGTGTGTGTGTGTGTGTGTGTTGTGAGGGGATGGTAGTCCAGATCTCCATACTCAATGTTTCCCCTCTTTTTTTTTTTGCGGTACGTGGGCCTCTCACTGTTGTGGCCTTTCCCCTTGCGGAGCACAGGCTCCAGACGCGCAGGCTCAGCGGCCATGGCTCACGGGCCCAACCGCTCCGCGGCATGTGGGATCTTCCCGGACCGGGGCACGAACCCGTGTCCCCTGTATCGGCAGGCGGACTCTCAACCACTGTGCCACCTGGGAAGCCCTGTTTCCCCTCTTTAAACCTCCTACTCAACCCTGCTGTACAATCAGAGAAACTATATGTTGGTTTGTTTACCATATTGGATGTCTAAAATTCTCAAATAATTCCATTGTTAAAAATATTGGAAATAATTGTTAAATATCATTCCTATTTTATGTTTAAGAATACTGAAGAACCACTCAAGCATACAACTCAGTAAAGTTACTTTTGACAGTGCGGAAGCAGAACTCAAATTCTTGTTTTGTTTTATATTATTTTAAATTTATCTTATTATGTTGCACTATAAAGTCAGCAGTTAATAATTTAAAAAATGAAAAAATAATACCAAACAATAGAAGAACAAAAATAGGCTCACCACCCAAAGACAAACACTCTTTGTTTTCTCACGTGTTTACGATCTTTTAAATTAATAATAATGGTAATAATCATCTGTATCTATTGAGTCCTTCCAGATGCCAGACACCCGGAAGTTAACGGCAAGGCTTTTGGAGCCTGCCTGGTAAGTATCCATAGTCTCCTCTTATCAGCTGTGTGACCTTGTTCAACCCTCTGCCCATCAGATTCTTCATCTTTAAAACAGGGGTTTTACTATGGTTTCATAAAGATTGAATAAATTTTAAAATATGTGTAAAATATTAATACTTGGAAGAATGCCTGGATTATTGTAAACACTTAATAACTGTTAGAAATTTTAATTTTAATCTTTTCCCCAGTTAATTGTCACGTCACGCCTGTGAAATAGGTATTACTATCTTTCTTTTATAGGTAATGTAAAGAAGGATTAGGGAAATTAGTGATTTCCCACAGTCACACAGCCAACAAGCCAGCAGAGACTTATTTCAGAACCTGTTCTCTTAACTACTATAATATAAAAATATGCAATTTTTGTGCAACACACAAATGAGAGGTAGTCCTGTTTCTGATTTTTTCACTATTATAAACAATATCTTGCATGCAGTGAATGTTACTGTGAATTAAATATCATTTTAATAAAGGTTTTTGTGTGTTTTTATAATTGTTCCTTCGGCTGGATTACCTGTAATGAGGGGAGGGGAGTGGGAAGTGAGAGAAATAGGTGAGGGAGATTAAGAGGTACAAAGTTCCAGTTACAAAATAAGTGCCTTATTATCATGGTGATCATTCTGAAATGTACAGAAATATCAAATCACTATGTTGTGCACCTGGAACTAACATAGTGTTGTAGGTTAATTATACTTCAAGAAACAAACTTATAGAAAAAGAGGTCAGATTTGTGGTTACCAAGGAGGGGGGCTGAGCGAGGGGAAATTAGATGAAGGTGGGCAAAAGGTACAAACTTCCAGTTATAAAATAAATAAGCACTACGGATGTAATGTACAACATGATAAATATAATTTAACACTGCTGTATGTTATATATGAAAATTAAGAGAGTAAATCTCAAGAGCTCATCACAAGGAAACTTTTTTTTCCTTTTCTTCTTATTTTTTATCTGTATGCATTGATGGATGTCCACTAAACTTATTGTGGTAACAATTTTATGATGTATGTGCTGTATGTCAATTATCTCAACAAAATTGGAAGAAAAAAAGGGAAAGAAAAAAATGTTTTATTTTTAGATTCTTGACTCATACCCTTAAGACACTGTCTAAAATTGTTTTACCAAGCCCACCAGCTGTAAATAAAGATGTGCTGGGCTCCCCTGGT
This sequence comes from Monodon monoceros, assembly GCF_005190385.1. Taxonomy (NCBI): domain Eukaryota; kingdom Metazoa; phylum Chordata; class Mammalia; order Artiodactyla; family Monodontidae; genus Monodon; species Monodon monoceros. Next base: position 27,491,562 of record NW_021703770.1, on the reverse strand, counting down.
GGCACAGTGGTTGAGAATCTGCCTGCCAATGCAGGGGACATGGGTTCGAGCCCTGGTCTGGGAAGATCCCACATGCCGCGGAGCAACTAGGCCCGTGAGCCACAACTACTAAGCCTGCGTGTCTGGAGCCTGTGCTGCGCAACAAGAGAGGCTGCGACAGTGAGAGGCACGCGCACCGCGATGAAGAGTTGCCCCCGCTCGCGGCAACTAGAGAAAGCCCTCGCACAGAAACGAAGACCCAACATAGCCAAAATAATAATAATAATAAATTAATTAATTAAAAAAAAAAGATGTGCTCTCAGAGAAAAATATTTGCTGTTCTGATTTAAAAGGAGAGGTGTTGGTGGTTAATCAACTAGATTTTAAAAAAAAGGATCCCATTTTAATTTGCAGTGGCTTCAATGCTCATTCTTTAACCAACAACATTTCATTTAATATTATATTTTAAATAATCAGGTGCTTAAATAGACGTATTATATGGCTCCAAGCCTTCTTTAATTGAATCAGGAATTTAAAGTTTCTGCATGGCTTTATCCTCTGCCATCTTTTCTCCTCACTGCACATGCACTCCAGGGGACAGCATCCTCACCTGAGACTTGTTTATCATCGTTATCCTGCCAATGTCCAAATGTCCAGATCTCCAAATCTCCAACCCAGATCTTTCTGCTCAGTGCCACCCCAGATATCCACATATGCTCCGAAAAGTACCATCTGGTTATTCCTTGTGTACCTTGAACCCAAATTTTCCAGTGCCTCACTCATCTTTACCTCCAGACTAGTTCCTCTTATTCTGTTCTGTATGTGGTGACTTAGTGATTAAAAAAAACATCTATCAGATTGCCCAAATTTGAAATGAATTTCTTTTCTTGATTTTTCTCTTTCCCTCACACTCCAAGGCACATGGGTGCTGAGCCCCCAAATATCTCTAAAATTAATTTCTTCTTTTCCCCTGCACCGGGGCATGTTTCATCCTTTGCCTGGAATCAATGAACTCTGATCTCCCTTCCTCCTATCCAGTTCCCACATAATTCATCTTTTGCGCCACCTCCAAAATGACAGAAGATAGCCATCCTATCACACCACCCCCCTATTAAAAAATTCCTGATGTGTTCTTTCCTTTGCTTATATGACAAGACCTAACGTTCATCTGTAAATCTGATGGAGTGCCCACCTCCAGCATCACCCTCTGCCACCTCTGCCCCCCTCTCCCCCACCTCCACATGCGCTACGCTAGAGCAACAGTTTTGAAGTCTGACGGTACATTAGAGTCACCTTGGGAGCTCTTAACAAAGACCGTGCCACGACACCATGCCCAGAGCCTAAGGGCTTGAGTGAAACCTAGACACTGGTATTTTTAAAAAACGTATCCAGGGATTCTAATGTACTGCCAGCATAAGACCCACTTCTCACCAAATTAAACCATTGTAATTTCCTCAATTTTCTTTTTCTGTCTTGCCTTTCTGCCAGGGGTGCCCTTGCTCATCATTTCAATCTTGCAAACCTCTATTCATCTTTAAGCACTCAGCTGAGGGGAGAGAGAGTTGGAGTGACTTTGGCACTGCCCCCGCCCGCATATTGGCCATGCCCCTTCCATATTTTCTCTCTGTGAACACCTGACAGTTTTTCAATCTATGAAGTGCTATGCAAATACAACTTCAAGCCAGCCACTTGTGACAGACTGCTGCCCCTAAGACTCTCCTAGGCAGTTAATCTACTGGTTCAAGTGCTACAACCTCAGCAAAATCTTTTTTCTCCATTGGGTAGACTGGGGTGCCCCTACCTTAGGTGTACCTGGCACCTTGCATTTTGGCAGCTCTTTGATAACTCTTGTGGCCATGCTGTACAGTAACTCCTCGTTTGCATGTTTCTAGGGCCACTGGATGCTACAGCATTCTAAGGTGGCTGCAGCAGAAGCATCTTAGCCATCTTTGTTTCTCTATAGTCTGGCATAGCATCTGGCTATATAATAGAGACTCAATAAATGTTTATCCAATGAATGTCTTTGTTAATCAACCCAGCTGCTGCTGGTTGAGTACTACAAGCTCTGCAGATCTCCAAGGGACTTAGGTAGATGAGGAATCAGTCATAAGGAAATGACTCTCTGCCCTCTTGAATCTTGGCTTACCTACCAAGTTCACCTTAGGGTTGTGTTGCATTTCCATTACCAAACTTTATTTTGTGTATCTGGAAAAAATCCTTTCCATGTGTTAGGGTTTAAGTGAAATAGTTTCAACCTTTAAAACATTGATTCCTGGGGCTTCCCTGGTGGCGCAGTGGTTGAGAGTCCGCCTGCCGATGCAGGCGATACGGGTTCGTGCCCCGGTCCGGGAGGATCCCACATGCCGCGGAGTGGCTGGGCCCATGGCCGCTGAGCCTGCGCGAACAGAGCCTGTGCTCCGCAACGGGAGAGGCCACAACAGTGAGAGGCCCGCATACCGGAAAAAAACAAAACAAACAAAAAAAAACCAACATTGATTCCTGCTTCTGGAGTATGGACTATATACTTACTCCATTCTTTCTGCAGTTCAGGAGTTTGTGATACATAATAAGTCCAGGATGTGCATTTCTCCAGTTTCTTTACATCTAAATAAATCAAATTAATGAAAAGTCATTACTTACTCTGTTTTTAATAAGGCTTTTAGTCTTTAAACTGGGATAGGCAGAAAAGTCCAATTTACTTCTGCTTTTCTTCAGAGGAAATGTGACCCTTAATCTTAATTAGCTTGTAGGAGTGTGTTTCTTTACTCTATAATTTCAACATGACTGAAAATGTCTGAGTTTGTTGGTTGACAATGCTTATACTTGACCCTGTGCACTCTGATAAGGCCCTATTAAGCAACAATCTTCGCCTTGGGTTGGGGGTTAATAAAAATAATACTAATACTACTACGACTAATACAATGATTGCCTACTATGGACCAGACAGTGAGCTAAGGGCAGGTAATGCATTATCTTATTTAATACTTATTACTGAAGTTCAAAGTAGTGAAGTTATCTCTTAGTGTCACATCCTTACTAAGCCATGGAGCTGGCATTGCAGGGTTGAGTTGAACACAAAGCTGAGCTCCCTGAAAGGCTGCCAGGTCTATGACTAATGCATAGAAACATGGTGCTGCACCTCTCTAACCTACGAGTGGAAGCTGATGGACACACCCCAGAGGTGGCTCCAGAGAGTTCTCACGCCCCTCCCCGGCCCGATCCCGTAACCATGAGTCACCCAATGCAAGAAGGTATCTGAGCTTTCTCTGCACAAATATCTTGAACCAAAATATTTTCTTGTGGTTTCGTATTGATTATTTACAAAGCACATAGTAAAATAATAAAGAGATATTGTTTAAAACATAATATGAATCATTGTGCTTGGTAAACTTGACCTTTTTGTCTTTGCATTCTGGGAAGGGTTATCTTTCAGCTAAGAAACACAGATAGAGGATTTGTGATTGCCAACTAAGGACTGTATTTCTTGAAAGTTCATCCCTTAAAAGCAGAATATATAGTTTCAAGACAATTTTGAAAGGGAATTTTAGATTCAGAGCTGGTTGCCCTATAATAAATCACACTTTTAGTTTTTTAAAATATGTTAGTTAATTTATTAATTAGTTAAAATAGGCTTAATTAGTATTGTCCTAGTTCCACATAGATCATACATGCCTGTTCTGTCATGTCTATGTCAACTTCTATTTTAGGATACTCAAGAAATATCATTATTGATTCACGTTTCCAAGAAAAATTAAGTATATTTCTGAGTGTTAGTGATTCCACAAAATAAGAAATCTCTCTTTGGCGGTCACTTGGTGGTACGTACTTGCTTTAGCATGTAAAATGTCATATACTGTGTTAACACTAGGAGAGCTGTATATGATTAGTGATTTTCTGATGATGGGGGTGGGGAGACAGAATGGAAACACTGTATTGGACTCAAAGCATGTGCTCTATTTTAATTAAAAGTGGACTCATTCTCCCAATGGAAATCATTTTATAGCACTCTGTATAAAGGATGAAATTGCTTTTCATTTATCATAAAGTTTTCCCCCAAGACAGCTTGATTTCTGTAACTAGCGTAATACTTATTCTTTTGTTTAAATTTCATGCTATCAAAGAAATTGAACCACATTCCTCAAGGATGACTCATTGTTTGATAAAGATGTTATAGTGAAGGATCTTTCTCTCTGACTCCACTTTCCCTCTCTCCTTCCCTCTCTCTCTCTCTCTCTCTCTTTTTTTTTTTCTGGTCTACTTTCAGGAATTCTCACTGAGTGTAAACAGTCTACTATGAATCCTCTATGAATGTACGTGAGCTCAATTTGTGCCTAAACTCAGGCTTACTGTCTGACATCCCAAGCTTACAATTTGAAAGAAAATTTAAGTTCAGTCCATACCAAAAACAATAAGAACAGAAGTGATTGTATTTTGGCAATACAGTATCCTTTATCTGTGTTATTAAACCACTTCACATCATTCCGTGTCTTGTGGTACTCCCTCCCTCTAAAATTAAACACACATGAAAGACACCTGGTTTTACATTTTGAAGTGAAATATAAACCAGATGGATTTTGTCGAAAACGTGGTCCTCGACTCATGCTGAAATGGGAAGTTGGTTTTTGTAAATGACATCTACAAATACACACTTAAAAGGCAGCTTTTGTTGGTCAGATGTTAGGGCCCTTGGGGTTTTGGCCTGTCCCAAGAAGTTGTCCTATAGAATATTTGGCCTCCTTGCATTGGAAGATAAGAAAATTTAGCTTCTGTTGAGACCTAGTATTCAAAGTACAAAAGTGCTACTTTTTTAACCTAATTTTGAGACAGTATCATTGCTTTAGCATACTAATTCAAGTCATAAAGTGGCAGGGAAATTTTAATCTTAACATTTTTTTCAAATTAGTGATATAATCTATATGTGGTAAATTATAATATTATCTTATTTTTGAGGGCCTACATTGTGCTAAGGCCTGAGTATGCAATGGTAAACAACCAGATTTGGTTCTTACCCTCATGCAGCTTAGTCTTGTGAAACTATTTTGTTCATTGTTTAAAAACAAATCAATAATTAGTTGCAGAGAAGAAAACTAGCACATGACAAGTACTAACTCTGTACTAGAACTGAGCTAGGATTTTTCCCTCTTGTTTAAACTTCCCAAGAGACTTGCAAGATAGTTACCATGATCCTTGTTTTATAGATAGGAAAACTGAGGCTTTGAGAGATGAAGTAACTTGCTTAAGGTCACACAGCTAGTAAATTAGTAAATGGCAGAGCGAGCACTAAAATCCAGGGCTGATTCCATAGATCAACAGCTCTCCTAAGTTTAGTGCCATCTCTGCTTTATAGAATTTTGATTCAGTAGTTCAAAAAGTGCCCTTTCCTCTGCTCCACTAAATGATCTAACTTTATCAAAAGAAATAATATGCTGTAGAACACAAAGTACCGGATTGAAAATATGGAAATCTGCACTCCCAATATTGTCATTGGCCATTAGAGCTTCGATATTTTTTTCTTTGACTCTAGTCATAGGGCTGAAGAAATTGAGTAAATGCACCTAACAGATTTTAAAACTAAAAATCCATATAAATAGGAGGGACCCTTTTTTCTTTCAAGCTTAGAAAAGAGGCCAATATTTAACAATTGCTTTTTGATAGCTTTGATTATTTGATGGTGTAGCCAGGCAGAGGTCTTTGCTGGGTAAGATGGGACTTTATGAAAGCTGGTTTCCACTCATTTCTATTTTTATTCCAGAGAGTCACCCTCAGTGGATGCTCAAATCCTTCCAGGCCAACTAATGTAAAACTTAAAGCTCATTTTTTTCCATATACTTCTTAAATTCTCTCTATAGCCTACTCGCCAAGGGTGTTCTAGCTTTTCCTTTGAATATCTGCAATAATAGGGATCTCACTACCTTCTGGAAGAGTTCATGCGAACATTTCTGTTCAGTTCTAATAATCAGGTCATTTTTCCTCAAAATATGACAATGCACATGTCGTTCCCATGTACATGGTATATTTACTTACCATTTTGTGTAGCGATTGTTCAAGTCTACCCCATACAGTCTTCTGTGTGGCAGCCATTCAAATTGACAACTATTTAAAAATAACTATCATGATCTCTATCTGTTACTTCTGTTAAATATCCCCAATACCTTCACCTGCTCCTGGAATAACAGAACCTTGAGTTTCTTCACTTGAAACAAAGATGGTACCGACAGAGCTAAGCCCCACATTCCCAGTGTAATTTTATGTAAATAGTACACCAGTTCTAAACCCTTTCCCTTTATTCTAATATAGTCCCTATCTTTTTAGCAGTAAGGTCTAAGTTCATGTTAGTTTATTTTGGAAGTCACTTCTTAATTTTGGCTAAAACTGAGTTTACTCTCAACTTAAATTCCTGTGCTTTTTACCTATGCTCTTGTTTAAATTCTCAGCATTACCTTCAGTGTTGCTCTTTGGATGTTTACTGTCAGCCTAATTTTATTTCCATATTATATTAGTCAATTTTTTTTCTCCCTACTTGCTTTTAAATTTTCTTTTTTTGGTGTCCTGTAGTTTTATCAGGTTAACCCTAGTTGTAGATTTGCTGTCTTTCCTGAATCTAAGCATTTATACCTTTTTCGGTTCTGTAACTTTCTCAGCCATTTTATCTGCAATGGTTGCCTCTCCCATATTCTCTGAATTTTCTTTTCCTGATTCTCGAATATGATATGTTAGACTATTTCACTGTATCCTCTATGTCTCGTTACCTCTATTTTATTTTTGTGCTGTGTTGTATTTTGACTATTATTCAGATCTATATTTCTTGCATGGAGTTTTTTTTTAGCTGAATTTAAATTTGGGTATTTCTAGGGATTTTTTAGTAGCTCACTTGTATTTTTACCCTTTGATCTAATAAGTCCACTTTTGAAACTTCACATAAATGTACAAAGATCTGTGTATCCGGATGTTTCTTTCAGCATTTCATATAAACAAACTGAATTTCAATCGATAAGAAATTAAAGAGGCACTATTAATAGATTGTTATGCAACTGTTAACAAGAATTAAGTGCGTGAGTCTATATGCATACATATATACATATACGTGTATCTATATATTCTATTTATATTCACATAGAAAATATCTAAAAGGATAGTCAAGAAACACTGAAGAGTGATTATATTTGAGAAGTGAGTAGGAGTCCAGAAGGAGGGGAAAGAATCCTGTAAGTTTTACTTTACAGCTTTCTGTCCTCTTTGATATTTTTGTAAAATTGTTTTATACAGAGACTATGCCTTTCTATATTTAAAATATAATTTTAAAACATCCTATTAAATTCAACTCCTCACCCCATTTATCTTTTTTTTTTTTTTCTGGTGGTGAGGCAGAGACCTGACAGATGGTCAATGGGTTAGATAGCCTCCTTTACATCGTGTCATCTGAAAATCGGTTAAACATGAATTCTATAACATCATCAGTCATTGGTAAAAGTTTGGAATGTCTTTCAGAAACCTCCTTCCAGGGAAGGCTTATCAACTCGTAACCATGGCATAAAGGAAAATGGTCTGAACCCATATTTTCCTTTCCTTTCCTCTCCTTTCCTTTCCTCTCCTCTCCTCTCCTGTACTCTCCTCTCCTTTCCTTCTTCCTTCCTTCCTTCCTTCCTCCCTTCCTCCCTTTCTTTCCTTCCTTCATTCCTTCCTTTATTTCTTTCTGTCATATATAAATTTGTGTATGTATGTGTAACACATCAAGCACTCTGCCAAGCATATTATTTCTTTTAGACAAATTAAAAGCATGAAAATACTGACACATTTGTCCCTTGTGCATAAAAAAAATCTGCCATCATCTTTCCTGTACTATCAAAATTATTTGGGGGTCTTCCCTGGTGGCGCAGTGGTTGAGAGTCCGCCTGCCAATGCAGGGGACATGGGTTTGTGCCCCGGTCCTGGAAGATCCCACATGCTGCGGAGCGGCTGGGCCCGTGAGCCATGGCCGCGGAGCCTGCGCGTCTGGAGCCTGTGCTCCGCAATGGGAGAGGCCACAGCAGTGAGAGGTCCTCGTACCACAAAAAAAAAAAAAAAAAAAAAAAAAAAATTACTTGGGATCACAGAATTGTAAAATTCATACCTTAATCATTTTCCAAACCTTTTGAGCATCTCCTTTTATTATGTCAAGCTACAAAAGCATTCGTGACTTACATGTTTGTCTTGACACTCATAAACTTCAAGATATCAGTCTCAGAAAGCAGACCATCATTGAGAAGAATTGTTGCTATAAAGCCAGATAAAGTCTTCGGTTTGAAACTTTCCTTCCATGTCATACTTCAAGGTATCAAGTTAAGAGTTCAGATTAATTACGTACAAAATCTAAACTGAATTTTGCAACATCTGAAGAGAGAGAAATGAAACTGCTTGCAAGGAAATAAGAGTTTTCTGTAGTGATTAAGTTTGATTTTCCCTTGAGTGATGCTACATTTCTGTGAGGTACCAAGGAGTCAAAAAGGTAAAAATTGCTTCTTTAGTACTGCACATTTTCAGCTCTGAAGTATCTTTTCCAAAGCTCTCCAAGTCTTGTGGATACTGCTGAAGGAAGGTCCCTGGAAGAGCATCCAGAAACTTCATCTAAGCTTTTCCTTTGGGATCAATTCTGCTCCCCCTTTACATTCCATGAAGATGAATTATTTCACTCATCTTAATTGGATTCAACTATTTTGGAAAGTCTGGTGTGAAGATACTGTACTTTGGAATTCCCTGATTGACTTTTAGAGAACAGTGAGTGTATCATTTTAGGTCGCCTGTACCTAGGAACCCAGAGTTTCCCTCTTTTTAGGGGTGTGGTTTTATTTTCTTCATGCCTTTCAATATATATAAATTTCTTAAGACATGGGAACTCTTTACAAATCATTTCACCTTTTTTTTTTTGTGGTACGCGGGCCTCTCACTGTTGTGGCCTCTCCCGCTGCGGAGCACAGGCTCCGGACGCGCAGGCCCAGCGGCCATGGCTCACGGGCCCAGCCGCTCTGCGGCACGTGGGATCTTCCCGGACCGGGGCACGAACCCGTGTCCCCTGCATCAGCAGGCGGACTCTCAACCACTGCGCCACCAGGGAAGCCCCATTTCACCATTTTTTAAGTGGATAAACCAGTCTGAATAAATAAATATAATAAGAGGAGCCTAAACAAAAATTAATGTATTATTTTTCTTATAGTTGGTAATTCCCGGTTCCCTGACTGTGGTTGAATTAGGCTTCACAAATAAACGACAAAATTTTGTGATTTTAGAATCAAGTCTACCTGAAGTAATGTTTACAGACAAAAACTGGTCCAGCAATTTTGACTGATTTGAGTGCTGAAACTAAATTCACATATATTCTGTAAGTTAAAACTAACCAATGTTTACAAGAAGGGATTGATTTTTTTTTCCCAGCTAAACTACCCCGTAAAGAAACAAAAAAATTTTGATCTGGTTATATATCTGACCCAATGTATGCAAACAAAAACATCTTTTGTTTCTTCTAAACTGATAAGGCTGTAAAGCTTAATGTAATTATGCTCACTGTGCTTAAACATTTTACATGATTTACTTTTTATCCTTGGTATAAATCTAAATTAGAGGAATTAATGTTGTTAATTCCATTTTGCAGGTGAGAAACCGAGGTTTGAAAAGGTTAACTGTCAGGCTCAAGGTCACCTAGATAATAAGTGGAAAATTTGTCATTAAAATGGAAACCTAGATCAGTGCTGGAGTCCAGCTCAGAACCATTATACCAAATAGCTTTTCAGTATTCTCAACTTTCACATGTTAGACAGATGTGATACTGACTGGTTTGGAGACTCTATGCTAAGGAAAAAGTCAAGTTTGCAATTCCGTCCTAATCTACTGATATAGGAAGGGTTTTACAAAGGCAAGTGCTTGGCTAATCGTGGCCCACAGTAGAAATCACAAGGGTGTTACAGGTCAACAGTTATGGGGGAGAATTTCAGAGATGCTTGTACTAGGTCTGGTTCTAATTAGTAGCTCATTGTGAAGAATACTAAACACAGACAGGCACTCAAGATTAAATGAAAAGATGAAAAGGCCATTTTATCTAATGGAAACCTTTTAAAAATTGTCCTGAATAAATTGTTGCATACTTAACAATTTTCTCCTGGTGTTTATTACAGGATGTTGCCAAAGTTTGCCTATTTTGTGCACAGCCAAAAGTTTTGCAATTTCCCTCTGATCTGAAAATTCTTGTCAGATTTTCTTTTGCGTCATCAACTTTTCCAGACATCACACAGTTACGTCAATTAAAATAAAGTTAATTGGTATTTTTGTCCTTTGTCAAATTAAATCATTCCATATGGAGGGGTTTGCAGATTGCTGGAGATGTCTTTTGGGAAGGCAAGAGTTCAGAGGTAAAGGCCAAGGAACTGTTTTACTCCTTTGGAAAAAAATGAGTGATCCCTTTCAAAAAAGAAGAAATGTCATTTTAAAATAATCTAGGTGCCAACCTTGGAAAAATAATTTCTTGAGTTTTGTAAGATTTTACTTAAATGTGCCCACAGAGGAATGTAAGTAAAACTAACCATCACAGAGAAGTCATCTTGAGAGATTGTTCTCTTTCATAAATGTTGAATCATATTATTTTATTATTCATGTTCTTTGTTTAATTCTTAAAATACATATTTGGAAGCTGAGCTATTTTGTGGTGAATTTATGTAAATTTTGGTTAAAAAATATCCACATGTTCATATAAGTTCTTGACCTTTCTCATAAGCCCTTGTATGTGGGTTTCTGAATTTATTTAGGTGGTTCAGGGACCAGAAATGGTTACAGATTCACTGTGTTCTTTCTTTTAATCAAAATATGAGGCTGCACTGGTAATTGTTATTTTAACCATTTAAATAATAAAAGCTACCATTTAGTATACCTACCATGTATAGGGTGCTGGAATGTAAAATAAGTTTGTACATTTTTTCCGCTTAACCCGAATCGTAGTCTTATGATGTAGGAATTAGTCCCATGTGGAAACTGAGGTTCAGACAGGTTAGGTAATTTGCTCAGCATCACACAGCTTTAAGTGGGAGGGGTTCAACCCATTCTCTGTATGTGAAAAAAGTTATCTTCCAGAGCTTGCTATCTATCCTGAATATAGTTCTTAGTATAGGCACAGAAATGATCAAAAGATTATATTTATTGGTAGTGAGAATTGACTAGGTGTTTGGACAAATAGAGACATGGCCAAATGACTGACCTGAATGAAAAGGAAAGAAGTATGTAGAATGGGACCTTTTAAACAAATAATCGAGTCTGACCTGGGGGCAAATAAGCAGTGTCCTTGGCCGCAACAGGAAAAGTGCAATAGGAAATTCACAATAGGAAATGTGCAATAGGAAATTCACAATAGGAAATGTGCAATAGGGAATGTACAATAGCAGAAGTGCAATAGGAAATGTGCAATAGGAAATGTGCCAAAAAGAAGGCAACAGTGACTGAGAGAACACTGAGGAACAGATTCTGAGTCAGGAAACATCCATCTCTTGCCAGAATTCTGGTCCAGTGGGTTATTTTGATTCTGATCATCTTTTAAGAATTTTTGGCACCAATTTTTTTTTCAAAAGAAAAGTATACTCTATTGTTACTAGATCTTCTACCATCAGAAGAAATTTACTATTTTTGGGAACATTTTATACCTTGAAATTTTTTCTTCATGGAATTCATCTTTAAGGATTGTTTTTATTCATTATCTCCCTAAAATTTTCCTCAGTAAAGAATCTGAGAAAGAATGTATTTCTGGAATAATATTTAGGATAATATTTAGCATATGCTCTGTGCTGCAGTGATAAGAAAGGGACGTAGGGTATTAGAGATCCAGCTGCAGCTCTCATTACAAAGCAAAAAAATAAATTGAGATAACCTTTAAGAATTAAATCAGATCACATTGCTTGCTGCTCAAAACCCTCCGCTGCTTCCCACAGCGCCTGGAAAAAAACCCAGTTCCTTAAACTACACTGTAAAGACCTGCAGGACACAGTTGCTGCAGACTTCTGCAGCCACCTTGGCCACTCCTAGCCCCGACTCCCTCCACGCTGACCTCTTCTCTCCCAAGGACACCAAGCACATGCCTGCCTCTGGGGCCTTTCATTTGCTGTTTCCTCATCTAGAACACTGTCCCCAGAGGCTCTGCCTAGTTCACTTCTTCACATTAAAGTCCCCTTAAAGTCCTCTTCTCCTATTGTCTGACTACTTTCCCTGAAATGGCCCGCCCCCTTATCCTCTGCCCCTTCATGCTCACATCCTACCTTACTTTATTTTCTTAATAGCCTCCGTCATTATCTGAGACTATATCTCAGATATAGACACATTATTTATGTGTCAATGAAGTCTCCCCCAGAAAAATATAACCTCAGTGATGTAAAGAATATGTTACTGTTCCCAGTCTAGGGCTGTATGTACATAATGTCTATTCATTGTATTCATTAATAAACAAACAAAAAAGCAAATGTTGCAGGAGGTGACTTCTAACTCCCTTTCCACTCTGCCAGTTAGTGCGCTAATGTCTCCATGTTTCCAAATTAAGGCCAAGGACAAAGAGAACGCTTTGTCTCTTATCAAATGAATGTTTGTTTTCTAAGTCACTACTTCCTCTCTGGGTTTTGGACATGAGAATGTCCTCTGCTTTCAGGGGAAACACCGTCCCCAGTTATTCATTGTTTATCTTCCATGACGACTTCCTAAAACTATTTTTCCGTCTTATTACTGGGATCTCCCAGCCACACCTCCCCTACCCCACCCTGGACTGGCCTTTGTAGTTATTCTGCCTTGTTTATGGTGAGAGTTCCAAAAATAAATTTGGGTAGTCTGCTGTTTGTCCCAGCTCCACCAAAATGTTAATATGATACCTCCTTCCCCCAAGCCACAGATCAAAATTCCCTCAAATAGGCTTCCATACATCTACCCAGATATATACTCAGCCTTCTTGCAACGCTAGTGTAATTGATTCCATTTTGGGAGGTACATTTAATTGGTGCTGGTTTCCTGACAATCTTGTCTTTCTAGACCTGATCTTCAGTTAATCCTGGCATGCTTGCTAGTAATATATTCTGCTCAATGATGCATATTAATCTCTAGTTGGGGATGGCCCTTTCACTTACCATTGGTTATTGCTTTTTTTTTTTTTTGAGGCACCCTCCTAAAAATGTTGGAACAGCTTTCCTTTCTCCTTCCTTATTTGAGAGTTTCAGTTTGCTTTCTGGGAACCAGGCCCTGATTCCCACTCACCGTTTTATGGAAGGGAACTAAGAACTTTCAAGCAAGTAGAAGCTGGGAAATTGCCTTAGCATTCCAAAGACCTGGGATGGAAATGATGAACAACCTTTGTCAGGATCATCAATATGTTGCAGTCAGCATTTAGGGTGTGACAGAATCAGGGATGAGACCTTAATATCATAGAAAAATAAAAATACTTGAGTTAGTTCAGTTATTAATATTCCATTCAATTACCTATCAGAGTGACTAGCATAATATTGAGGGTGTGACACAGTGATGTCCCAACTGAATTGTTCATTCCTTGTAATAAAATGCTGACTTTGTTTCTTTGCTATCAGTGGTGCCGCTACAGCATTTTCCACACAATGGGTGCTCCATAAATATGGACTGGTTGGAATCTGGAATTTCAAGTGTCATAACCTAGGGGTTATTGTCTCCTTATAATTGCGACTGTGAACTAAAAATGAAGCTAAAATTGGATCTCTACCTTGAATCAATTCAATTCAGCTCCTGGTCTAAGTCGCACAGCCTAAACCCTTAAGGTAGAAATTATCCTTTTTTTTTTTTTTAAATAGCTCCAAGTCTATTATTTAAAGCCAATAAACCGTGGTTAATAATGGAGAAGTCTTACATTTCAGATACGTTTTCAGAGACTAAACCTAATAATATTATTAAGTGGAAGCAAAGAAATATTATTTGTTTTGGTGGTAGTCATTAAATATCTAAGAGAGCACACATATCAATAATGGTTTTGTGGTTTGACTCTTCTTCCTTAAATATAGGAAAAGGCACTGAAAATAGTACAATAATTTTTTTTAATGCTTAGAGTCTCCCTTTTAAATAAAGCAGATATTTGTAGCATTCTAAATCAGATTTCAGATATTTGGGGAGTGCTTCTTCTTAAGAACTTTAATAAAATACAGGTCACCGTAATGAAATTTGTGTTACTGTTAAACACTGCTATATCTATAATCAGTATCATTAAAAGGTGAGTGAAATGAACCTTGGAAAATAATTTGAGTAAACCAGGCAAAATTTTCTCTTCTGAAAGAGTAAGAGTATATATAACTTAATCAGTATCTAATATTTCAGGTTTTTTTAGTTCCATAAACAGTTATTTAGCTTGTGCCAAACACTGAACTCGGATGTAGGTTTACAAAATGACTAAAACTTTCGTCCCTGCCTAGGAGGAGTTTATAAGAGAGAGGAGTGGTTTCAAAGTGGGGTTGCTACACCAGAGGGTCTGTAGAACAGGACTTTGATCACAGGGAGAAACACTAAAACATTTGTTTCTGTTTCTATGTATAAAATTTTAATTTTTTTAGTAATAAAAAATTAATCAGTAAAATATACATTCTAAAGATGTCCAATCAAAGAAATTAAGACTTGTCATCCAGATGGCCCCTGGTGCCTTGACTCTCTCACATCTAGTATGAGGAATTTTGAGGAAAGTCGTCAGAACATATAAAAATAAATATCTCTACCTTTGTCTAACATATGAAATACTAAGACACACAACCAGACTACAATATGAAATACACAAAGAACTATTTTTTTTTAATAAACCACCAAAGGAAAGATGTAGCAGAGATGGCGCATTCTTAGCAGAAAATTATTTCCTTAGTAAAAACAACGTTTTGTGGAAATAACTGTGAATTGTAACCGCTGATTAAGCAGCTGTTTTACACTGGAATTTTTCAAAGGGATTCCAGGGAAATGTTGAGGAGAGAACATCATTTCCTGATTTCTTCATAGGTAAGCTATTTAGACAAAAGGGTGCATAAATCCAGAAATGCTTAGATTGCATAAACTCTTAAAGAATATACTCTGTATAAAAACAAGGGGAAGGGGAGGGTGGGAATGAACTGGGAGATTAGGATTGACATATGTACACTACCATGCTTAAAATAGATAGCTAGTGGGAACCTGCTATAAAGCACAGGAGGCTCAGCTCGGTGCTCTGTGACGACCTAGATGGGTGGGAGGGAGGTCCAAGAGGGAGGGGATATAGGTACACATATAGCTGATTCACTTCATTGTACAGCAGAAACTAACACAACATTGTAAAGCAATCTTACTCCAATGAAAACAAACAAAAAAGAAGTATTTTAAAGAGTACTATTTCTAGATGCCTTGGTTTGTTTTTTTTTTTTGGAATATAATTCCTTTACAATATTGTGTTAGTTTCTGCTGTACAATGAAGTGAATCAGCTATATGTGTACCTATATCCCCTCCCTCTTGGACCTCCCTCCCACCCCCTGCATCCCACCCATCTGGGTCGTCACAGAGCACTGAGCTGAGCTCCCTGTGCTATACAGCACGTTCCCACTAGCTATCTATTTTACACATGGTAGTGTATTTATGTCAAACCTAATCTCCCAATTCGTCCCACCCTCCCCTTCCCCCACTGTGTCCACATGTCCGTTCTCTACATCTATGTCTCTATTCCTGCCCTACACATAGGTTCATCTGTACCATTTTTCTGGATTCCACATATATGCGTTAATATATGATAGTTGTTTTTCTCTTTCTGGCTATTGAGATAGGGAGTAGTCATAAAAATCTTCTGTATAAATATGTTACAACTGGAAACACAAAATACTTTAAAGAAACTTCTAAGTGTTGGACTTAAAGCTAATCTACACACTTCTTTTTTTACTGAAGTATAGTTGATTTACAATATTACATTACTTTAAGTGTACAGCATAGTGATCCAATATTTGGATAGATTACACTTAAAGTTATAAAATATTGGCTATATTCCCTGTGCTATATAATATATCTTTGTAGCTAATTTATTTTCTACATAGTAGTTTATCCCCTACCCTATCTTGGCCCGCCCCTGTTCCCTCACCCCATTGGTAACCACTAGTTTGTTCTTTACATTTGTGAGTCAGTTTCTGTTTTATTATATTCATTCCTTGTTTCATTTTTTAGATTCCACATATAAGTGACAACATACTGTATTTGTCTTTCTCTGACTTTCTCTAGGCATAATATGCTTCAGGTCCATCCAGGTTGCTGCAAATTTCATTCTTTTTTATGGCTGAGTAATATTCCATTATATATATAAAATGTATATAATTTTCCATTTTATATATATAATATACATGTAAATATATGTAAATATATGTATGCCACATCTTCTTTATCCATTTGACTATTGATGACACTTAAGTTGCTTCTATGTCTTGGCTATTGTAAATTAATGCTGCTATGAACATGGGCTGCATATATCTTTTCGAATGTGTTTTCATTTTCTTCAGGTATATGCCCAGGAGTGGAGTTGTTGGATCATGTGGTAGGTCTATTTTTAATGTCTTGAGGAATCTCCATACTGTTTTCCGTACTGGCTGCACCAATTTACATTCCCACCAACAGTGAACTAGGGTTCCCTTTTCTCCATATCCTCACCAACATTTATTATTTGTGGTCTTTTTGATGATGGCCATTCTGACAGGTGTGAGGTGATATCTCATTGTGGTTTTTATTTGCATTTCTCTGATGATTAGGGATGTTGAGCATCTTTCCATGTGTCTGTTGGCCATCTGTATGTCTTCTTTGGAAAAATGTTTGTTCAGATTCTCTGCCCATTTTTTAATTCTTCTACATAAAAGAGTATTCCAAATTTGTTGATGATAAGTGGATATCACTAGTACGACAACTAATGGATTTTTTAAAAATCATGTATTTATTCTAAACAAAATTGATATTCAAACAAATATTTGTTATGGAAAAATCGTTTTGAAAAAGAATGTTAAGAAGTTTTTCCAGGTTAAATGATTTTGTTTCTGAAAGTGTTTTGCATGTGTTTACTCTGAAACATTAATCTCTGCACATTTAAGAAATATTGGAAACATTTTCTTCACTTGTTAAAAATCTTACAAATAGGGCTTCCCTGGTGGCATAGTGGTTGAGAGTCCGCCTGCCAATGCAGGGGACGCGGGTTTGTGCCCCGGTCTGGGAAGATCCCACATGCCGCAGAGCGGCTGGGCCCGTGAGCCATGGCCGCTGAGCCTGCGCGTCCGGAGCCTGTGCTCCGCAACGGGAGAGGCCACAACAGTGAGAGGCCCGCATAACGCAAGAAAAAAAAAAAAAAAAAGATGCAGGACTTGGGTGGGGGAGAATTTTGTGTTTGAGGAATGTGATTTACAACAGTCTGGCTGCAGTATATTGCTGGTCCAGCTCCCAGCACTTTAGCATCCCAGGGTCGATGAAGAAGGTTGCCATAGGGACAATGGGGTCACTAATGTGCAGTATGACTGGAGATGTGATCTCCATGACCTTGACTCTGCATAAGACTCTAGGACCTCCACACTATGCTGGGGTAGGGGAGCCCCCAAAGTGAGTGAAGTGATTTCCTTGCTGATTTGATGGGGATTTGAAGATAAAATTAAGCCGATTAAAACATATAATGTATTATATAATTACATTACCACAATATAAAGTATTCTGATATTTCTTGCTTGTCTGGCCTTGTGAATTGAGACTTATAATACATACTTAAATTATCACATTGATTCTGACAATGATACTGCAAAGGAAAAAAAAGCAAGTAAAGATTATTATTATCCATGTTTAATAGCTGAGGAAACAATTTCAGAGAAGGTAAGAGAATTTTCCATGGTAAACATGAGGGCTAGGTTGTTGGCCTAGATCTTCTGAAATATATTCACCTGAGATATTTATCTACAGATATCTGTCCTCTGTTGAAGATTCTTTCTTGAGACATTAACTATATATATGACAATGTTTTATTGAATATGCACCATTTCCAAAACACTAGATCTATTTCCTGATAAGCAGAGTATTATTATACCATTTGTTTCTCATCCATGATAGGCAAAATTCTTTGCTGGCCTCTAAGATTCTTTACCCTATGTTTTACTTGCCCAGTATAATCCCCAGGACTGTGAATGTGATGGATTTCACTCCTGTCTCTGACCTCTAGACCCAGATTTACAGGGCTCATGTGATTAGGTCAAGCACATATAGATAATCTGTCCTGAGAGTGGCCAAGTATGGCCACCAGCTCACATCCAGTAAGAAAAAGAGACTTCAGTTCTACAACCTCAAGAACATCATTCTGCCAACAGTGAGCTTAGATGTATCCTGAGCTCCAGGTGAGGGTACAGCTTGCTGAAGCCTTGATTTTGACCTTGTGAGACACTGAGCAGAAAGCTCAGAAAAATAATACAAAAGGACGTGACAGTTTGAAATAAATATTTTGATAAAATGTTTCTTGGAGAAAACAAGGTTTTCATGTTGCAAAACAATGAAACATACTGAAATGTTTTAAGCCAAATACATGTTTCCCACTGAAATAGTAATATGGAAAACGAGCTTGGGTTTGCATTTAATCACTTTTAAAAACATGAAAGACTGAGTTATATGATTTATAGGACTAAAAATGTTCTGAGTCTATATAATCAGGGAGGAATGAGGTTGGAGCAGTAGAAAGGTAGCAGGGCAATGGAGATGGGGAAGTGAGAGGAATGTTGATAGAGAAGAGGTGAAGAATAGTATAGAATAGAGAAGTAGGTCATTGACTTGGTTCTGTGTGAATGTATAAGATGCATTTAATTTGGGGGCCACCCTAAAGAAATCTGATGATTCCCTTAATCTGAAATAGTCCAGGTTTACAGTGGTAGAAGCAACTTCCCACGAGGAAGGGCAATATGACTTAGCTGCTCTAATTCATATCACTCTGGGTTTACCTTCCCCTTGGAGAACTTCCCAGTCCCCAGGGCCACCCCCAAAATTGCCTCAGGGATAATCATTTTTAATTCTTCTACTCTATCACAGAGTGGGCACAAATCCTTCTCTCAATTATCCATGGTATATTTGATGCTAGCCTGGCACATTTAACAAAACATTATAAAGGGAAGCATAAAGGTAACAGAAATAAAATACAATTCACTACTGGTATTTAGATGACCGCTTTGAGAGACCACCAGCTCCATCTGTCCTCATAGAGGCTCCTCTGTGACTGATCTCATTCAATTATCTTATTGAAGGCACCTCTCTGTTTCTCAATAATTAACAATGCACCTGATACATACAGACTTCTCTTGATTTGGGTTCTGCAAGAAGTAGAGCATGAGGAAAGGAGTTATGGGCAAGTAGTTCATTTGAGAGGGGATTCCAGGAACACTGGTAAAGGATTGGAGATAAGACATGTAAGAAAATAAGACAACCAATAGTGTGCTACCAAGCTAGTTGCCAATGTGAGCAACTGGAGCTTATTTCTACTGGGGAATCTGGGATACAGTGTAGAATACATCCCAGAGTTACCTCAGTCAAGGGGAAAAGAAGCTGAGGTGTTCATCTACAGAAGTCTGTCATCTGCTGTAAACTGTTTATTGAGACATTAACCATCCAGCACTTCTAGGTCACCCTGTGTGGGAGCTAAGCATGCTTTCCCGGTCAGAAGAAACAAAACCAAAGCCAAAACCAAAACAAATGAACAAACAAAAACCCAAGAGCAACCCCTCTCCACCAAAAACACCCCCCAAACCCCCCCCCCAAAAGCCCATAACTCTTGATAGAGAATCACAGATGGCAAGTTTTCCCAGTAAACAGCTTTTCCTATGGAGAGAAAGTGCCTCGGGGCACCAGTAGTGTCTGCTGTGAGGCTTCCCAGTCTTGAGGCCCAGAGACTGTCAGTTAACGCACTTTTACTGATCCCTGTCTACACACCAGGCACCCTCTCCAAGTGGCTTATTCCTACTCTCAACCTCACAAAAGCAATAATATCGGAACCTGATAGTCCAGAAGAGACTACAGCAGAGGCTTTGTGGGGTTTCTTGGTACAATAATGGAAATTCCCACGCCTCCTTTTCCCTGTTCCACTGCCACCAGAAATGCTGTCATCGGCACTCTGGCTGTCCCCTCCTGGGGTGGGGCTCAGATCAGCGTTGTTGCTCTCTGAGTACTAGACTCGTGTTTATTACTAGTTTGGACATAGGCAGCTCAGATATAAGCAAATGTTTTTGTTATGCTAGGATCCAGTTCTTGTTTCTGGCTGTTCCTTTTACTCTAAACAAAAAAGCTTTAATTTTGAAAAAAATATAACCCACATGATTCTCATTAGTATATAAATAATCTGGTGTTCTTTGATGTTTTGGGGAAAAATGTGTCTTTATAATTTTTTGTTGAAAGCAGAAAGGCATTTTTCTTAAAATATAACCTCTCAGGAAAAAAAAAAAAAGACATAGATCATTTTGATTTCCTGCAGTTTTCATTCATGTGTCATGGGTCTATCCATCCCTCCACCCACTCACCCAATCAACCCAATTTACTTACCATCTAAGCTGTCTTCATATTATACTGGCTCCTGGAAACACAAAGTAAAATAAGACACAGAATAAGAACTCAAGTTACAGTCTGGAACAGAAAATGTGCAAATCATCTGACACTTAATTGAGATTCAAGAATGTTCTAGACACAATGTCAGGTTCTAGTAATAAAAAAAAAGAAAATTAAATTTGATCCCCAACCCAAAATGCTCATTATCTGGACAGAGAACAAGTATATTCATAGTGGACTGGAACACAAGACAAACTGAAAATTCTCTCATATAAGTAGAAGTAAAATGCCATGGGAGCACAGAAGGAGGGTGAGTGATTGAGTTTAGGGGAATTTGGGTGAACTTCAAAGAGGAAACGGTTTTCCTGGATATGAACATTCACAGGCACAAATGCTGTAGGCTGAAGTGGGCACTAGGTGCTGTAAGTGACCTAGGTATGATGGAGTGAGCTTTTAGGTGAGGCTATTTATTTCATTATCTTCACACACATGAAAATCACTGGGAAAAGTAGATTAGTCTGTTCACACTCATGATTTCCAGTCTCAATTAAACCTTTAGAAGCACTTGGTAAAGTTGTGACTCCTTTGGGCGTTTAGTTCTCCCATTACCTTAAGTGGTTATTCCAAACCTATTTTCAAACACTATTTAATTGAACCGCCCACACTCTCATAAAATTTCCTTCCCTTCCACTTCCTCTATGAAACAGAGGCCATTAGGTGGCTGTCCCTCCTACAGCATTTCAGTCTCTCCTAATCTCTTCTCCTAGAGGAAGAGATGTTTCTCCTCCTGTTCAAACTCCCAATGTCCCATGCTCTCAACCTCAAAACACTTGTTCCTCAAGGAGCTTTCTGTTCCTTCTTTCAACCTCAGTTCATCTAAAGGCTCATTTTCCTTAGCCTTCATGTACATTCACACACCTGTCATCCTAAAAACCATTCCTGTCTCTCTAGTTCCCTCCCTATCTCCTTCCATTCTCAGCATTCTTTTTGAAAGTCTAATCTAAACCAAGCCTCCTCAAACTTTAATGTCCACGAGTCATCTGAAGATCATATTAAAATGAAGATTCTAAGTAGTGGGATGGGGTCTGAGATTCTGCATTTCTAATGAGCCCCTCACCTATAACGGTATCCTAGAAGTCATTCTAAATAGGAAGGGTCTGAACTCTTAATTTTCCTCTTGTCCTTACCTCCCATTTATTCATAACCCTCTTGCTATCTGGTGTCTACCCTTACACCCCTAATTCTGGCCTTACAAAAATCACCAGTGGCCCCTTGAATGCCAAATTCAATGGACACTTTTCAATCACAATGCCTCTACCCTTTATGGTGAGTTAGGCACCCCTGATTCTTGATGCAATCTACTCACCGACTTCCATAACTCCATTCCCTCCTGATGATTTTTCTCTTGTCTAGCTGTAATTTATCATCTCCTTTTTGAATTCTATGTTTACCTGCTCCTTAAAATTTTTATGTTCCATCAAGTGTTTCACTGAGATCTATTTCACTATATACTCTCGTGAAATAATCTCATCTAGTAATTTTAATTTCTGCCTAGATAATATAGAGCCCAATATCTTCCACTTTAGTCCTGCTTGAGCTCAGACTCATATATCCCACTGTCCAGCTTGAATCACTAGACTCTCTACCTCAACATGTAAAACTGAACTCATTAGCCACTCCCCCAAACCCGTGTTCCCTATTTTGGACATTTGCACCATCTTCTATCTAATTAACCAAGACAAAAATCTGGAATGACCTTGACCCTGTCCACCTTCCATCTAATCATTAAATTATTTGGATTCTTTTTCCTTAAAACCACTCAAAATTCAGCTTATCCAGTTCATTCATATTGTACTGCTGTATAGATCATGTCCTCATTCTAACAGGCTTGTATCACAGTGTCCTCACTAGCCCAGACTTTTCCAGTTTTAACTCTTTCAAATGCATCGACTAATTGCAGCAAGTATAGTCTTTCTAAAGTGTGCAAAACCCTTCATTGTCTCCCTTTAACAACAAAATAATGCCTAAGCTTAGGAATATGGCCTATATTCTCTCTTTATCTAGCCCTATCTCCAGCCTCATCTCCTGCTGCCCCTCTCTCAAATAAACTTCACAGTCCATTCATACTAAATAACTTGGGGTTCCCTATAACTCCATGCTTTCTGACATCTTTATGCCTTTGCAGTTCCTCTGTTTCTCTGCAAACTCCCAATAAACCTTCAAAACAAAGCTCAGAGGCCATCTTCTATAAAATGTATTGTGTAAATTGAGGGAAGCCTACATGTTTCTTTAAATTTTAAAAACATGTACATATAAAATTTACTACTGAGTAGTAGTTCATTTGTTTTCCTTACAATTATTATACACAACATAACCTTCAGCACATAATCACTCTTATCTCAGTTGCAACTCTTGTTGCAGCTTAAACATACTAATTTTATTAATTTCAATTTTGTTGTACTGCTCATTAATGTAACTTGCTTATTTTTCTCACTGATTTTAAGTTTCCTTATGCCTTAGTCACCTATATTGCTATTACCTTCTTAATGCTTCATCTGGATGCTGAGTAGTTTCTCACTATGTTTGTAAAAAATAATTCACCCGTGTTTTATAGTTTTCTGCATACAGGTCTTTTGTCTCCTTAGGTAGATTTATTTCTAGGTATTTTATTCTTTCTGTTGCAATGGTAAATGGGAGTGTTTCCTTAATTTCTCTTTCAGATTTTTCATCATTAGTGTATATGAATGCAAGAGATTTCTGTGCATTAATTTTGTATCCTGCTACTTTACCAAATTCATTGATTAGCTCTAGTAGTTTTCTGGTAGTATCTTTAGGATTCTCTATGTATAGTATCATGTCATCTGTACACAGTAACAGATTTACTTGTTCTTTATGATTTGGATTCCTTTTATTTCTTTTTCTTCTCTGATTGTTGTGGCTAAAACTTCCAAAACAATGTTGAATAATAGTGGTGAGAGTGGGCACCCTTGTCTTCTTCCTGATCTTAGTGGAAATGGTTTCAGTGTTTCACCATTGAGAACGATGTTGGCTGTCGGTTTGTCATATATGGCCTTTACTACGTTGAGGTAAGTTCCCTCAATGCCAACTTTCTGGAGGGTTTTTATCATAAATGGGTGTTGAATTTTGTCGAAAGCTTTTTCTACATCTATTGAGATGATCATATGGCTTTTATCCTTCACTTTGTTAATATGGTCTATCACATTGATTGACTGACGAAAGAAATTAAAGATGATACAAACAGATGGAGAGATATACCATGTTCTTGGATTGGAAGAATCAACGTTGTGAAAATGACTATACTACCCAAAGCAATCTACAGATTCAATGAAATCCCTATCAAACTACCAATGGCATCTTTCACAGAACTAGAACAAAAAATTTCACAATTTGTATGGAAACACAAAAGACCCCAAATAGCCAAAGCAATCTTGAGACAGAAAAACAGAGCTGGAAGAATCAGGCTCCCTGACTTCAGACTATACTACAAAGCTACAGTAATCAAGACAGTATGGGGCTGGCACAAAAACAGAAATATAGATCAGTGGAACAGGATAGAAAGCCCAGTGATAAACCCACTCACATATGGTCACCTAATTTTTGATAAAGGAGGCAAGAATATACAATGGAGAAAAGACAGCCTCTTCATTAAGTGGTGCTGGGAAAACTGGACAGCTACATGCAAAAGAATGAAATTAGAACACTCTCTAACACCATACACAAAAATAAACTCACAATGTATTAAAGACCTAAATGTAAGGCCAGACACTATAAAACTCTTAGAGGAAAACACAGGCAGAACACTCTATGACATAAACCACAGCAAGATCCTTTTTGACCCACCTCCTAGAGATATGGAAATAAAAACAAAAATAAACAAATGGGAGGTAATGAAACTTATAAGTTTTTGCACAGCAAAGGAAACCATAAACAAGATGAAAAGACAACCCTCAGAATGGGAGAAAATATTTGCAAATGAAGCAACTAACAAAGGATTAATCTCCAAAATTTACAAGCAGCTCATGCAGGTCAGTATCAATGAAACAAACAACCCAATCCAAAAATGGGCAGGAGACCTCAACAGACATTTCTCCAAAGAAGATATACAGGTTGCCAACAAACACATGAAAGGATGCTCAACATCACAAAGTAGAGAAATGCAAATCAAAACTACAATGAGGTATCACCTCACACCAGTCAGAATGGCCATCATAAAAAAATCTACAAACAATAAATGCTGGAGAGGGTGTGGAGAAAAGGCGACCCTCTTGCACTGTTGGTGGGAATGTAAATTGATACAGCCACTATGGAGAACAGTATGGAGATTCCTTAAAAAACTAAAAATAGAACTGCAATGACCCATATGACCCAGCAATCCCACTACTGGACATATACCCTGAGAAAACCATAATTCAAAAAGAGTCATGTACCACAATGTTCATTGCAGCACAATTTACAATAGCCAGGACATGGAAGCAACCTAAGTGTCCATTGACAGATGAATGGATAAAGAAGATGTGGCACATATATACAATGGAATATTAGCCATAAAAAGAAACGAAATTGAGTTATTTGTAGTGAGGTGGATGGACCTAGAGTCTGTCATACAGAGTGAAGTAAGTCAGAAAGAGAAAAACAAATACTGTAAGTGAACATATATATATGGAACCTAAAAAAAAAAAAAGTTATGAAGAACCTAGGGGCAAGACAGGAATAAAGACAAAGATGTAGAGAATGGACTTGAGGACACAGGGAGGGGGAAGGGTAAGCTGGGACAAAGTGAGAGAGTGGCATGGACTAATATATAATACCAAATGTAAAATAGATAGCTAGTGGGAAGCAGCCGCATAGCACAGGGAGATCAGCTTGGTGCTTTGTGACCACCTAGAGGGGTGGGATAGGGAGGGTGGGAGGGAGACGCAAGAGGGAGGAGATATGGGGATATATGTATATGCATAGCTGATTCACTTTGTTATAAAGCAGAAACTAACACACCATTGTAGAGCAATTATACTCCAATAAAGATGTTTAAAAAAATAATAATAATTCACCCTCTGTCCATTAAGCCTATAAAATAATTTCCTAAAGGGAGAGCTATGTAACTACAATCCAGAAACTCGTTATGAATATTATTGTTATACCTTTCTCCTAATGGAAACGTTCAATTAATTTAGAGCCTTAATTTTCTTCTCTAACCTTTTATATCACTGTTTTGATGTTTAGGCATTGTATTAAAGTGCACAGATATTCTTATGTGTGCTTGTAATATTTTCTTTTAAGTCCATTGTAACTTACAATATTTTAGTACTTTCTTGAAAGTCACTTCTGGTTCCTTACAGCATATGTAGGAAGCATACATGTATTTTAAAATTTAACTTACATAAGAGAAACTTAGGTAAGGTAGTCCCAGTTCTGTGGCAGCAAGAGCTGATAATGTTACCGCCCTTTATGCTCTTTACCTTTTATACCAAACTCAGATATTCAGAATGCATCCTATTATTCTACACTGAGTTCCCAGAATTTATTGTTAATTGTCATATAATAATCCAACATTTAATAATTGACAGGACATCCTAAAGCAAAGGAAATAAAATCAAAAATAAACAAATGGGACCTAATTAAACTTAAAAGCTTTTGCACAGCAATGGAAACCATTGACAAAATAAAGAGACAACCTGTTGAATGGGAGAAAATATTTGCAAATGATGTGACAGATAAGGGGTTAATATCCAACATATATAAATGGCTCATACAACTCCACATCAAAAAACAAAATAAAACAGGGCTTCCCTGGTGGCGCAGTGGTTGAGAATCTGCCTGCCAATGCAGGGGACACGGGTTCGAGTCCTGGTCTGGGAAGATCCCACATGCCGCGTAGCAACTAGGCCCGTGAGCCACAACTACTGAGCCTGCGCGTCTGGAGCCTGTGCTGCGCAACAAGAGAGGCCGCGATAGTGAGAGGCCCGCGCACCGCGATGAAGAGTGGCCCCCGCTTGCTGCAACTAGAGAAAGCCCTCGCACAGAAACGAAGACCCAACACAGCCAAAAATAAATAAATAAATAAATATTAAAAAACAAAAACAAAAAAACAACCCAATTAATAAATGGGCATAAGAACTGAATAGACTTTTTTCAAAAGAGGAAATGCAGATGGCCAACATACACATGAAAAGATGTTCAACATTGCTAATCATCAGGGAAACGCAAATCAAAACCACAATGAGACATCACCTCACACCTGTCATAATGGCTATCGTCAAAAAGAACACACAGGGCTTCCCTGGTGGCACAGTGGTTGAGAGTCCGCCTGCCGATGCAGGGGCCACGGGTTCGTGACCCGGTCTGGGAAGGTCCCACATGCCGCGGAGTGGCTGGGCCTGTGAGCCATGGCTGCTGAGCCTGTGCTCCGCAACGGGAGAGGCCACAACAGTGAGAGGCCCACGTACCGAAAAAAAAAAAGAACACACATAACAAATGTTGGCCAGGATGTGGAGAAAGGGGGGAACCTTCGTACACTGTTGGTGGGAATGTAAATTGGTACAGCTACTGTGGAAAACAATATGGAGGCTTCTCAAAAAAACTAAAAATGGAACTACCATCTGGCCCAGCAATTCCACTCCTGGGTATATATCCAAAAAAACCAAAAACACTCATTTGAAAAGATACATGCACCCCAATGTTCATAGCAGCATTATTTACAACTGATAAGTATGGAAGCAACCTAAGTGTCCATCAGCAGATGAATGGATAAAGAAGATAGGTATATATATATATATATATATATATATGATGGAATACTATTCATCTATAAAAAAGAAGGACATTTTGCCATTTGCAGCAACATGGATGGACTTGTAGGGCATTATGCTAAGTGAAATAAGTCAGAGAAACATAAATACTGTATGATATCAATTACATGTAGAATCTAAAAAATACAACAAACTAGTGAATAAAACAAAAAGAAGCAGACTCACAGATGTAGACAACAAACTGGTGGTTACCAGTGGGGAGAGGAAAAGGGGCAGAGGCAATATAAGGGTAGGGGAAAAAACAGGGCTATTATGGGATTGTATTAAATCATGTGTATGAAGCTTTTGCAAATTGTAAAGCACTATAGCATTTAAAGAATCTTTCATTCAATAAAAAAAAAAATAAGAAATTTTTAAAAATAATAATTGACAGGACATAACAATCATACAGTAGAGATGTGGGACTCAGAACCATTGCTTTTATCTAACATTCTAAAGGAGTTAAGCTTTCTTATCACATCCAAGACTGAAAGTTTTTCAAAGATTGAGGCTTTAGTTCATTTAGTAGGTTTTTTTTTTTTCCTTATGGAGACTATACTTCCATATATCTCTAATTTTAAAACTTGTAAAATATTTAAAATGAGATGGAGTTGCACAAATATGTTACTTTCAATTTTATTTAAATCAAATAAAGCTGTGACTGATGTGAAGAAATTGGCATAGAAACTACATGAATTAACATAAAAATTTAAAGACAAAATCTTATTACCTAATTATCTTATCCTGAATAAATGCAAAGGATATACATGTTAAATGGCCACAAACATGTAGGCATTACACAGTGCACATATGGAGTCATAAAACATTTTATACTGCTTTATTATAAATAATTGGAAATACTTCATTTTTCAAACCCAGGTAACAAAACAGTAAATATCATGCTTTCTTTCTTTTTTCATAATTTCCTTTTATTTTTGCATTATGAGTTGGGAAATAGCATTACTTATCAAAAGACCGGTAAAAAAAAAATTTGTAGGAACACACAAAACAAAACACTCACTTTCATTCACTTAAATGAGAACAAACAAGAAGGTTTTTGGAGGGAGAGGCTAAACGCTGCTACGAAGGAGTCTCCAAGAACAGAAAAACTGTGGTATACCTGCGAATATCACTTGTAAGGCAAAACAGGTTTGTACACACACACAAAAGGTATAAACACTTGATGGTAAACTTTAAAAAATAATTTCTTAAAAATGTGAGTAGCTTTATTTTCTCAAATGGAGGAAAGCCACAAAGGCACAACAGATCAAGTCACCAGGTCTAAAATTGGTATTGTTGCCCTGATAAAAATTTTTTTTAAGAAAGGAGGCCCAATATGGGTTTCAATTTTCTTACCTCATAGTACACCTCATGTTTTGACAAAAACTGTTCACTCTTGTAACCTTGGACACTTAGAGGCAGAAAGCAGTTCCTGATAAAATATTGTAGTAACTTCAAATTCCCACAAAAATCTGTGCCCCAAATTCACTTAAAATAGATTATCCCATAGGAATATTTTCATTAAGAGATTTATAGCAGCTAGTAATTAGAATTTTCTTAGTCAAGTGACTATGATTAATTTTCTTTTTTGTGCATGTGTTTTCCTTAATGTATAATACAAAGTTTGCCAATTTTCTTCCCTAATGATAATGTATTAACATCAGAAATTGCCTAAGAAGACAGGGTCCAAGGGAGAAAAATATGAAGAAATAACATATTTCATAAAGTGGTATAGTAGATTTTTTTGGAAGTGTGTTTATTTGCATCAACTGTGGACAATGTTGCATATTCCAGATTAAACAGCTATTAGGTTTACTATGGATATAAACAGGCTATGTACAATGAAATTTATAATTCTTCTTTCATTTTTCATAGACTTCAGAGTATGTCTTTTATAGAAACTGGAACAGGGTGAATCTGGAAAGCAAGTTTCAGTTAATTAGCAAAAATTAAATTAGCATGAAATAGGGTGAAGAATTGAAGGTAATGATTTTAAAAATATAAAGTTACACAAGTGTACACATGCAAGAAGATACTGTAAAATGAACTGTTCCAGTTTACTTGGTTTTATTTCAACTTAATACACTCTAAAATACTGCTTTCATGTATAATATCAAAGGAAATATTAAATGCATGTATATTATTTTAAGGGCTTGATGATATATTTCACATTCTTTAAACTTTACTCAGGCTATAAATATATTTATATAGCAGTCAGTTTTTAAAGTAAATGAAAACTGTAGCATGGGGGAGATCATTTTTCACCTTATATGTCCATACTTGATTATGTCCATTTTTTCTGAAAACTGTACCAAAAAAATCAAAGAGAAATGGAGTGTTTTTCTACCTCACACTGCTATTCTTCAGGCACTATAATTCTTTATAGTTTACCAAAATGGAATTTAAATTTGAAGACAGGTTAACTGAAATCAACTAGTAAGTATGATTTAGGAATTAGGCTTCTGAAATCCATTTAACCAACTCAGAGGACAATGCTGTTCTTCCTAAACTTTTATTAAAATTGTGCAACAGTACAAACTTATTGTTAGTAGGTTTGCAGAGAAATAACATCATTTCACTGGTGCAACACATCTTTCCCACAGGATTATGGCAGGCCTGTTTTTATTCTTCACGTATACTCTTTCTGTTGTTGTTGTTCATCTTCTTCTTTTTCTTCGGTTTTACGTGAAATAAACCATATTTATCATCTGGTTATTATAGTTCTGTAATAAGATCCAGTAGTAGTTTGAAGCACAGCGAGCTGAACAGTTTCTTCCCTTTTTAAAGCATGACAGTGAGTGGCATTCTCTGTAGTCAAGCCATATGAACACAGTCACCCCAAGGAGAGGCTTCTGTGAAATCAAAAGGTTCCAAATTCACAGTCAAGAACCTTGGTGACTTCACATAACTGCTACTTGCTGCTGGAAGGGAGACAATATTGTTTGCTTCAGAAGTTTCCAAGCAGTTTCTCATCTGGTGGCTTCTCCAGATTTCTTGGTGGCCTTTTAAATTGCTTTTGACATTGTGCCTTCAAAAGTCCAAAGGTCGAATCATCATAGTTGTGGAACGTAAGGAGTAACTGGGCCCTTTGAAGTAATGCCACTTTATTCCATTCAGTTTTCCGTGGTTCTGCCCCGCTGTATAAAACATTCCATTTAGATTGGATGGGCCACAAGCATCAAACCACCAGCCTGAAAAATTAGTTAATAACGGAAGAGAGAAGAAGGAGAAGAAACAATTACATAAGTAAACTGAACATTTGGAAATTAATGCCATTAACTGAGGGGATACTTATTCATACTTATGATTATTTGCAAATAATCATAAGGAGGTATTCAATAAATATCTTCGTTGTAGTGAAATTGTTTTAAATGGCATCCAATTTAGACAGTGTACAAACAATCAGAAAGAGGAATGCTTTCATGAAAATCAGCTTTCAGTGTCACTCCATTGGGACTCAATTCCCAATGTATTGATGGGAAGCATCTGGGCTTCAAGATACTCTATAGTCAGGCCTGGATTCATACAAAG
This sequence comes from Monodon monoceros, assembly GCF_005190385.1. Classification (NCBI taxonomy): domain Eukaryota; kingdom Metazoa; phylum Chordata; class Mammalia; order Artiodactyla; family Monodontidae; genus Monodon; species Monodon monoceros. The sequence continues at coordinate 27,460,704 of NW_021703770.1, read as the reverse complement.
GGCAAGTAGAATGAAACCCTTAAGAGGCATTCTACCTGAAGCCTGTTATTGGGAACAGAACAATTAATTATTAGCAATCAAGTTCAGAAGCTTAGACAACTGGTATCTAAATACAAAGAAATGTTCTCCATCAACTTCATAATTTTGCCAAGAACTGGCCCTCAGCTGCTTCTGAAATAAACTGGATACCAGAAAATGACTATGAATTTGAATTGCTGTGCCCTCTCTGTAGCTTATAGCACTATGGGAAGTGTTCATCAATAGTAGCCATATAGTTCCTATATAGCAGTATTTTTTTTCTGTGATTGTTCAAGTTCTTTCTAACGTAGTAAAAAGAAAAATGATGAGTAACGTAGAGATCCTATGCTCACATAGCTCTCTGCAAGGATAACTCAGTACTTTATTTTTTAAATGAATTAAGTTCTTAGATTTTTAGATAAAACATAGTACTTTTTCTCCCTCTTCTGAAGTAACACTGCTGAAATCTTTAGGGAGAGATTTATGCCAGAGACATTCTGGCATATTTGTATTTGGATACAGTTGACCTCCCTTTGATTACAGAGTTATACCTAAGGGACTAATAGCTAAAGAAAGAGAAAGCTGTACAGCTGATGTTTAACTGTAACACGAGCATCATCTTGCAGAAACTTTAGAGAAAGTTAAATGGAGAAAAGCTAGTTCTCATTTTTCAATTTTGGAGGATGAATACAGCTGGGTTTGTTTATAAAGTCATACTAGAGGCCTAACAAGCTGTATTAATCGCTAATTCATCCTAGGAAAAAGTAAGGTATGTCAATGAATTTGGAAAGGCACTATATTTAATGTTTTACCAACTGTATGCAAATAACATAGTAATTAATGCAGTCAAAACATGAGGGACAAGCAAGTTCTTATTTGGCAAGGAAGGAGAAAACTGTAAAATTTCACCTTTTTCTTCTTAAGATTAATTCCTTTAAAATTTTTTGGTAAGTATAACTAGTAAAAATATGCTATTTATATCACAAAAGGCTTTCTAATATTAGGGAATTTATTTACCCATAAGACTCTCAAAGGACAAAATGAAACTCAACTTAATTGCTTCGGTATTTTAACTTTCTCCTCCTTTTCTATGACCTTCTTGAGGCACTCTTCCATCATGTTAATGAGCCTTTCATAGTCTTTCAAATATCCACAGTGGTCTCTAAAGCAAACACAGTTACTCTGCTGTCGAGAACTATTACAAATCATAGAATGATCTTCCAAGTTACATTAGGATACTCAGGGTAAAAGCGTGTGGTTTTGTTTGGTTTATAGAAAGCCATAAGAGTTCTGGAAGAGTGTGGGAAGGCAGAGGTCTGTTGGAACAGAAACCTGGCAATGAAGGGCACAGGCTGAAGGATACATTCATTGGGAAACTTTTGATGAACTTAGGAAAGAGACAAGAAACAACAGGGGCACATGAGGGAATAGGATAAATTTATCTTATGTACATTTTCTAATGAGTAAAGTGGGGTAATGTCTATGGTAAGAACAATGGCATTTTGGAGATGTTGAAAGAAGACCAGAATGGCTGGGTCAAAGTTAACAAGAGAAACAGTAGCCTGAAGCTGAGATGGTCTGAAGACAAAATCACATAGTCTTTTGTTCAGTATCCTAAGAGCAATGAAAAGGCATGGTCTATATTCCCTATATTTAGTGCTGCATCTAACGGAGTTTGCTTGACAGATGACTGGAAGGGACTACAGGCTTATTGACAGATTGACTGTTTCTCCTTATAAAGCCGCTATGGTCTGAATTAGTCTAGTTTACTAAAAAAGCTATATTTGATAGACACCTGAATATATATATAGACACCTGAATATACTGTATTCATTTTTTCTTTATTTATTCATTCAGTTTGTAATTATCATGAATTGTTGTCATACAACACTCAACACGACAGATGTGGTCCTTACCCTCGTGGAGCTTACTCCCAATGTGAGAAACAGACCAAAAAAAGTAGCAAGTAAATAAAATACCTACAAATCATGACTATGATGATGGAGAAAAGGAAGAAGAAGAGGAGAGGGGGAGGAGGAAGTAGAGGGGGAAGTGGAGGGGCAGGAGGAGAAGGACGATAGGTGGGGAAGGAGGAGGGGGCACTTAGAATCAGGAACTATGACGGAGCATAACAGGAGACTTACTTGACTTTTCATGTTCATGGAAGAAGTTGATATTTAATGAGACCTGAAGGATGAGGAAAGAGTCATGTGAAGATGGGGAAAGACTCTTCTAAGCAGAACATGGCACATGTCAATGCCATGAGGAAGAAAGGGAGCTTAGTGTTTAGGGACTAAAAGAACATCAGTGTAGTTGGTATATAGTGAACAAGGGGGAGACTTGCAGGGAATGAAGGTGGAGAAATGGCAATCTTGGTGGAAAGTTGAACAATATGGAAAAACTTACAGTTTATCCAGGCTACTTGTCTATCATCAGGTGAACAAGCGGAACATTCTCTAGGAATGGGAACCAATATTTAACCAGGGGAACCAGATCTGACAGGTTAAATGTTTAATCGAATATTATTTAGAGCCCTCACTCTGTAAGTGTGGTCTGCCAAAGCTACCCTGAGTATATGCGGCAGCATGATGAAGGGGAGAAAATTGAAGCTAGAATCAATTCAACAAATATTAACCAATGGACAGACATAGGGGTCAGAGTTGAGTAAAACAAAATTCCTGACTTCAAGGAGTACACAATTTTGTATAGGAGAGAAACAACAAACTGTTAAAAAATGAGATAATGGCTGTTTAACAGAGATGAAGAAAGTCTTAGAAACAGAGGCGGAATGCCCTGTTTGTTGGTCCATAAGGTGTACTCATCACTTGAGCTGGATGCTGAAGGATGGGTGTGAGTTCACTGGACAGAAAGAGATTTCTAAAGACATTGTGTTCTCTGGGAGAGCTGGAGAGAGTGCCTGCCAGCAGCTTGGCTTGGCTGGAATGCCAGTGGATAAGGGATTGGAGAATTCAGGGCTAGCAAAATAAAGAGGGTCAAGGACATGGAGGTTTTTATTGTATTTCTAGAAATATTCCTGTGGGCAACGGGGAGCCTCGAGTACCAGACCAGAAATTAGAAGATCTCGACTTTGATGCCCACTTCACCAATTAATAACTAAGGGATCTCAGGCAATAGTGTATATAATATTTGATATTTACTGAACAGTTAATATGTGTCAGGGACTCTGCTAAAATATTTATATGAATTTTCTCATTTTATTACCCAAACAGCCCTACATGGTGTGGCAAGTACTAAAGTGAAGACACTGATGCTCAGGTAGTTTAAGGAACTTTTCCAATGTCACACAGTCACTTACGTCCTCATTCCTAAGATGTGGATTATAAATGTCTAATCAACCATTTTCACAGCACAGCTGCAAGGATCATGTAAGATGGTGCACTATTAAAGCCTATAAAATCCTATCTAAGTGCTCTTTTGTAAGTTATCTAGGAAGCAGGCAGAAACATTAGAGCAGAAATAAAAAGGATTAGATCTTATCGGGGCATCATAATGATTTAATAATGAAGACCAGGTCATTAGCGCCACATATTTCCTTATTTGCTTGGTAGGGTTAATTAGAGGAATACAAAAATAATTTGCACCCAAATGGGTACAGTTGTTCAATGCTTGCATTGTAAAGACATGGCATTTAAGTACCTACTATGGGTTTTGTTTTCAATGATTTGTTTTTATTTCATGTGGAAATCAAAGAGGTCAAGGCGTTTATCTCTTTATCTTAAGACCAGTGGGCCATGCACACTCTGGATTATCAGAGAGCAATAGACAATAATAAAAATGATGAATTAAGATGGCAGAAAATGAAATGAAAGGGCAATTATTTCTCATGACAATTTCAGTTGTACTGTCCTTTATTAAATACTCTGAACTTGAAGGTCGCAAAAACAGTTATTTCTGTGCAAGTAAGTATTCTCTGTTTTCTCTGACAAGGAACAACAAGGAACATCTTTGTATCAAATATTTCAGTTTGTCCACTTTCTACCTCTCTTTGAAAAAATTAAGCATGACCAGGTCTTTTAAACATAAATCCTGAAAAGATGTGGTTTTAAAGCATATTTATAGAAAGCAGGCAAAAAGTACAGCAGACTCCTGGTTACTCATAGGTACCCTTAGGCATTCATAAATGATCGTATGTACTCATGGGTACTCAGAACATATGCAAGTTTGCACAGATTGAAGGTGTCCTTGTGAACATATAGAGGAGTGTATGCCTGGGTTACAGTTCCTCTCTGATAATATACCAAATAGCTGAATTATATATCTTCTACAAACCTGGGGAAATATTAACTTTGTACTTTGTTCTATAAGTGCCTGGGAATAACAGATGAGCAATATCTTAAAGAAGTTAATCTAGAAGAGGCACTTTAAGCTTAAAAGAACTCAGTGATGCAAGCAAAGATGGAAGAAAGCAGCAGCTTCCATCTGCTGCTGGGATAACTGATAAAATGTCTTAAATGTTTTAAGATTGGCAATTGCTGAGATTTACTTTGCCAAGCATTTTTCTTTATAACCTGTAACCTCATGTATATTTTAATAAGAAATCTGAGATGCATGTTTCTAATCCATTTACACTTAACTCATTAAAATTTAGTTTTGTAATAACTATCTCGGGCTTCCCAGGCCTTTAAAAATCATTTTAGTCTTTTATCTTTGAAGCAGAAAATTCACATTTTATCACCAATAAATGAAACTTTGCCCAGAAAACAGGAACTTGATTCTAAACTCTGTACTCAGGAAGTTCAAATTTATTTGAAAGTCAGGAAACCTAACTCAAATTCTTCTGATCCTAAACAAAATGTCTCTCAACACTTCTTTTCTAAGGTAAAAAGTATAGCAAAATAAAAAGATATATCTGTGGTTATGGAATTCTTTCACTCATTTTCAGTGCACGCATTCTAATCAGCAATAAGCAAAAGAACCTGCACAGAGAATAAGAATTTTCCTCTTTGATAGTGATAAAGGATGACTAAGTTATAGCGATAAAGGATGACTAGCTAGTGACTAAGGATGAGGCTGAAAAAAACTGATTGATGCCATAGTTATCAAGGGGATCATCATGAAAATCACTCGCTGAGTTCACGTGTACAAATTCAGCCCTACCAATAACTAGCCCCAAGGAGCAGCTGCATGTTCTTGTGTGCGGGAGGCAAAGGACCTTTCCAGAGGTCTGCATTCCTTCTGTCATTTCATTCTACATCCCCTTTGAGTCTAGCACTTGGCTTTTTTTCCTTTCTCTTCTTTTTGTTCCATAGATTAAAAGTTGTTTATCCTGGCTGATAATCTTGAATTCATTTAAATGCTTTAGGTATTCTCTTAACTGCCTCTTTCCTCCCTTGAACTTCATTTTACTTTCAACCACGTTTAAATGAGGAAATCCTTGTGAAAATGTGCTGCAAACAGTAAAACAGAGCTAAATTCTTGTCTTTGAATGCCATTCCTTTTAAGAGTGGCAGCAGGAGTGGATAAGGTAATGGCTTATCTGGAGGTCGAGTTCAAATCTTACTTCTGACATTAATTCTGTGACCTTAGCCAACTTATCTAACTCTTCCGTATCTCAATTCTTGCCAAAGATCTCTATTTCAAAGGATTTATGGAAGTGTCATGTAAGTTATTAAATATAAGTCAATGGTAATGAAGAAATGACTGTTACACACTAAGAGTGCAATAGATATTCACTGTATTATTTATTATTAGAGTAAAATATAAACAAAATTGGTTATTTCTCATCCACTGTCAATTATTAACCTTTGGTGGCAGCCTGGCGCTATAGGCCCATCAGTTCTGAGTCACCTTTTTCCTAACTGATCTTTTAAAAGATATTTTCCAATATTATTTGTTCTTTTTCCAATAAGTGAAAACTTCCTCCCACAAAAAAGGAGTATAGTCCTAAATTTTGCACTTAGGCTGTTCAAATTTATTTGAAAGTTACAAACCTAACACTCAAAGTTTTCCAATTTGGAGTTTAGTCTTCTGGGGTTTGGTTATTCTTAAAATTCAGTCCCAGTCTTCAATATTCATCCCTTTGTTCCATGTTTGTGCATGCAAATTCATATATACATACTTAGGCATTTTAAATCTAAGTTCACAAAAAAGTCACATTCATACTCACATTGATTTATTTCTATGTCTTCTCACCAGGATCATTTGTGATTTTACAATGTCCTTTCAGAGTCTCTGATAGCAAATTCATTCATTTAATCAATATTTATCAAGCACATCCTATGTGCCAGGCAGTGTGCTAGGCACTGAGGATACAGTGGTGCAGAGCATGATGTCCCTGTCTTCAAGAACTGTACATTTTTGTGGAATAGGCTTAGAGATTATGTACTAAATAAGAAATTGCTTTGAAATAAAGTAATGCAATGTAGATTTCTGTGGTCAACCTTAAATTATCCATATGGATCTTTTCTCTCAACATGTTTGCCTTAAAACCCAGGGAATGCCAGTTATCTGACAATGGTTAGCAGATCCTTCCTGGGTTATCAAAAACTCTAAGATGATTGTATTTTCCCCAAGATCTTGTCACTTCAACCAGTTAGAAAGGCTGTTAATTTCTTTCATTTTCTTTGTCTTCTTCAAGGTTATATAGCAAGCAAGGCAAGTATTTATCAACTCTCTACTGCTAGCATCTGGTAAGTTCCAGGGTGTACTAAGAACTTATGTGTATGGCTTTATCCCATCTTTTAGAATTGAACTGAGAATGTCCTTTGTTAGCTTTAGCAAAGTCTTGTCTGTTGGCTGACATAGTTTATGCGTGGGAAAAGAGACGCGTTTTTACCACAACAGATTCTTTCTGCAGAAGGTTAGGTCACATTTTTACATAGCTTTTATATTATATACCAAATAAGAAAATTGTGTTGAAAGAAAAGGTAAGGAAAAGAATGTAAAACAATACCATGTTTTGTTAGGGGTTTTTTTGTTGTTGTTGTTGTTTTAAATTTTTGGTTGGCAACCTTTAGTAATTGTAGTTACTAACAGACTTTTAGAAAAATTTATTTTGAATTGGTACGAAAGACCATGTTTTCTTTGAATGTGAAGTTTGTTTTGACTGTGACAATCTAATGAGAAAAGGTTTTAATTTTCATAATTTGAGAGTCATAGATTTTTCTGCATATTTATGTTTATATACAACAAATCCATACAAACAAAAGCATGAATTGAATGATATTACATTTTCATTTTCTAAATGTTAAATAATAGAGAAAACATTAGGTTTTTAATGAAACTGATTCCTTTCTTTGGGCACAGGAGGGCACAAGAAGGGCTCTCCTGTGGGACTAAGAAAATATTTCCTATAATCACCTCTTAAATTTATCCCTCCCACTGCTGAAATATATAGATTTGTCGTAATATCCTATATAAAGCGGGAAACTTAAGGAGAAAACTTACAAATTTTCTTGAGGTCAATGAATCACAGAACACAGATATTTCTGGCTTATAAATGTATGCTGACAAATCATCACTAATCATTAATTAAGATGTCAGTTCCACAGAAAATGTGTGTGGCAATTTCGATCTTGAAATATATGGTTTGGTCCCATAAGAAATGTGTAATGAAACAAAAATTATTCAATATTTAAATTGGATGGAAGAATTTCTGGTAAGGTAGAAATAAGTAAATATCCTTCTGGGAAAGGAGGTATAAAACATTGTGGTGTCTATTTCTATTGATGCAAATATGCTTTTTAAGTCCGATAATACCTCCTTTCCACTAACAATTTACTATGAACTACAACCCATGCACTGAAAAATAATGTTACCTGTTTTTCTCTACTGTAGCCACAATGAGTACATGGAATAATAAAATCATAGAACCAGAAGAAAATGTGAGAGACAATCTTATCTAGACCCACAACTGTAGGGATGGGCATATGTAAACTCTTTCAGATAAATACCTTTCTATTCTCTTCTTAAGGTGTTCATAACTAGACATGCACAATCCTTCCTGGCAACTCACTCCAGCCTCTGATCCCTGGACACTCCATCTAAAGTTGCTTTCCCCTTCCTTCGATAACTCTGTCACCTGTTATATTTTGTCCCTAGAACTTGTTATGACTTGAAATTGTGTTATTTATTGTTCGCTTTTTGCTGATGGTCTTCCTCAATAGATGCAAGCTCTATTCTGTCTTGCTCATTTTTCTCATAGTTGTTGACTCTTAACAAGTTACTCATTAAAAATATGTTACGTTGATAGAAGGAAGTTAAGAAGTTAGGATGTTAGGAAAGAAGGAAGAAAGGCCAAAATGTTCTACCTATGTCTAGCTGAAATCCCTTCTGCTTTCAATTATGCCTATCTCCTGTTTTTCAGTCTTTGACAGATAAGGGTAACAATGATACCACATTCTCCAACAAAAATCCCTCCATGTATTTGAAGAAAACTATTTAGGGCAGTTAAGCAGGCAATAAATCTTACTTTACCCTTAATTCCTTTTAGAAGAAACAATGGAAAATATATAAATAAACAAGATAAAACAAAGCTTTAATTGATGATGACAGAGAACTAAGAATTATTAGTTTCAAGGAGTATGAAATCTCTCTGCTTAAAAGAGACTATTTTAAAAAAAAGAGGAAAAATAATCAGACAGAGAAAATGGTTCTAAGGGGAACTATGACAGAGAATAAATAGTGGTGGTGGGCGGAGTAGCTAAGTAGGACATAAATTCCAGATAATACTCAAGTTACCTGGACTGTCATTGACATTCATCCTTATGTTCTCCAGTTCTTAGCTATCTAAATTCCACGTATTAGTTTTGCAGAGTGAATAGATTTGCAAGACCTGGATTCTTTCAAAAGGATATTTGATAGGGTAATGGCATTTATTACAAAAACACATTTACTTAGATTATTCCAGCCCAAGCAATAAGTGGAAATTTTTTCTCCCCAACATATGTGTTTATTGGTGGCTAAGAAGCAGGTCCAAGAATGATTATGGATGAAGGAACATGACAAAGTTCAATCATTTGAAGCAGAAATAAAATCACAAACCTGAGCAATGAAGTTTTCTCATCAACAACCGAGAGATGCAGTTTCCTCTTTGCTTTGCTCTATATTTTCATTATTATGACAGGAATATGAGCAGATTGGAACACTATTCTAAGTAAACATTTGAAAGATTTTACTGTTGGTCTTTCATGTGTTGTATTTATTTGGTAAGAAAAATTATCTGTAAAAACAGACATGGATAAAATGAAGTGTACTTCTATATTAAAATAGGCAGAAAACTGGACAATCAAAGTCCTTCTGTCTTTATATAAAGTTGCTGACAGTTTCATTTATGGGATCATGGAGGTAATGAAAAGAAATATTTTCTTTCAGGAAAAAAGTTCAAAACCTAACCTGTGGGTACCATGTAAAAAAAATATGCTAAGTTTTAACAACTGCTTGGGGGGGAGGGGGCCATACAATTGCATATAGAAGACTTTTTAACTATTGGATGAGGTTGAATGTGATGCCAAAATGGCATGTTTAAAGCTTAAGGAGAAGGATATGACAGAGGCAGAATCAGAACAGGCTGGCTTTGGTAATACTAGGGCTGGTTTCACGTTGAAAAGAGGTTACTATAAGTGGAGTGGATGGGAATCAGTATGGAATGTGATTTGGTGGTGGTAGTAATGGAGGGACCGGGAATGGGCATGAAGGTGGAAAGAGTTCTCCAAAACTTTCCCTCTATATTCTTCCACGCTCTGTTAATTGATAAGAAAAATGTCAACCTTATGATTCATTTCATTGGTTTCAAAATTTGAAAGTGACTTCAAGGGTTCCAAGATGGTTATTCATTCACTCATGCACCACATATTTTATTGCGATCCTATGTGCCACAATCTACTGAGCTAGATGTTAAGGATAAAATGGTGAACATCTACTTAATTTTGTTTTCCTTGTGTACAAAATGGAGATTTGAGTTTTTCTCCTTATCTCACAGAGTTGGTTTGGAATTCAAGGAAGATAGTATAACATATTCAGTAACAGGTAATAATATGCAATAATAATGATAGTAATATCATATTTGGAGAAGTAAAATTTTAGATTTAAAGAGTTTTTTCCTTATTAGCATGAAAACATGTTTTGTTGTAGGGTAACCCAGAGAGAGAATTAGAACAGTTGAAGGTGGGAATGATTACTATTCCATTAAGAGAGGGAAACAACACTAAAACTGTGAGAAGACAAACACTGAAAAAAAGGCTTCCTTTACAATTTTATTTGGTGCCAACTCCTTTTTTGCCTGTAACATTTTTGAGCTACATCATTTGCCATCAGGTTTTAGTTCAGTGTTTCTTAGACTTCAATCAGTCATTTATCAATTTATTCACAGTTTTTGCCATGCCCATTTACAACTTTTATTAATATTTTTCTTTAAATTAATTAGTTAAATATCAAATATTTGTGAATCCTTTTTAAAATGAAGTTTATATCGTTCCTTTAAAGAGGAAATCAGTACCACTTACTATAATAAAAGTAGACGTAACACTCAACAAAATTAAAACAAAATCATTTTATTTAATTCTAGGTAGGTGCCATTGCCTAACCAAGGCCCTTCAGCTGACGCTGAAGAGTTTGTTCTTTCTTTGCTAAGAAAGGTAATTATTGAGTAAGTGCTAAAAAAGTATTATAGATAAGCTAGTACTAAACTGAGAATTCCTCTTTGACACAATCAGAAGCCTAGAAAAGTATTTAAAAAGTGCAAAAGGATTAACTTTCTTACTCAGTGATACAATATTATTTAATGGTATCTGGTATCTCCTATACCAGCTCAAATGTCTTGCAGAGGTCAATACCTTATAATGTAAAGCCCTGGTATAGCTACTCTGAATTGTATAACTTTATATCTAGCTACACCCCTTTATTTTTCTTACTCCATTTCAACAGAATGGTCAATGAACTCTATTACACAGTTGTAAAGCATTTTGTAAGAAATTTTGACTTTTTGTTTTTTCTCTATGCTGAATTCTCAAATTGCTGTTCATTCCACTATGGGTATCATTATGAGTATTTAGAAGGCAGAACAACTGGGACTTTAAGAGGTTCAAGAATTTATTCAGAACCAAGCTTAGCACACCCTCACCATAAATGCTGGGGGAGGAGGCAAACTTCTAAATACGCCAGCAATGTCTTGCACAAGAACATATGGTAAATTAGTGGGCAGAACAAAATGATCTCTAGGGACTTGCTCGTAAGTTTCCTGACCAGAAGATCATAGTCTTTTCTCATAGATAAGAAACCTCAAGCCTCAAACCAATGAGACATAACTCAGAGAGAGGCCCCGTAGGACTTACCTCCTGTTAGCATGAGGGCACATTTGCACATGCAGTTGTCATTATCAGCATCTTTAGTGCTGAAATCAGCACCGTGTAAGATCAGGCTGCTCTGTTTTCCTGCTGTCCCAGTGTGACCCTTTAAATACAACCTGAAGTTAAAAAAAAAAGAAAGATAAGCCATTCAACAGAGTAACAGAACCCAGAAGACTGGTTTGCTGAATGTTTACCTTGTTCATCAGTTTCTCTCCCTTCTCTGAATTCAGCCCTTCCAACAAACTGGTATAAGACCAAAGCTCCCTGAACAGAAAGAAAGAGAGAGAAGGGGTTGGGGGGGGAAGAGAAGGAAGGAAGGAAGGAAGGAAGGAAGGAAGGAAGGAAGGAAGGAAGGAAGGAAGGAAGGAAGGACATCAAACTACATATAGGTAAAATTATCTGTGGCTTGTGTGCTTGATGTTTATTTTACTATGCATACTTAAACTCATATGGTTTTCTGATAATGTAGGATCCACAAAAGGAAAATGGGTTTATTTTATTACTACAAGTATTGATCTCTAAACAAAAAATGCCCTGTAGAGTGTCACTATAGCATATATCACTGTGTTAATATTGAATATTGATGATGTGCTAAAGGAGGACTTACTCTGTGCCAAGCATTCTGCTAAATGCTTTCCGGCTGTTATTTAATTTAATTTTTATATTAAATCCGTGATTCAGGTATCAATATCAAAATTTTGCATACCAAGGCTCAGAGAGGCTAAATAAGCTGGAATTTCACTATGGTTGACTTTAAAATCCAAGCTCTTATTAGTCATTATGTATTCACTGAACAAATATTTCTTAAGCACATACTATATACC